>NW_028250767.1:0-34388 GCF_964263255.1 Lissotriton vulgaris | reverse complement strand
GGCCGCATGGCCCCCTCCCTGAGGAAAGGGAGGGGGCCACACGTCTGTAAAGGAACAATAAAGGAAACACTGTGAAATACCCCGTGAGTGCTGCTACTTCTTTCCCGGCTGGGGGAGGAGATTTGGACAAGGATTATTACACGGTGCACCAACCGTGTTTGCGGCACCCACCGCAAGTGCCCCGTCACCTTGGTGCAAACAGGAGCGTGAATTTAATTTTGACGGAGGCACCGCCCAAGCCACTTTCTTTTTCAATCTGTCCTTAATTTGTCCTCATATATCAAGGACACCAAGGACTTTATTGTACAACTGCAAGACTTCGTTTGGGACTCTACTTATGTTTTGATTGTGATGGATATCACAAGTTTATATACGTGCATTGAGCACGCGCAAGGCTTGAAAGCAATTGAATATTTCATGTTGAAAAGACCTTTGAAGTATGCAGGACATAGCACAATGTTATTGGAATTAACTGAATTCAGTCTGCTGAATAACTTTTTTCTTTTCCAGGGAGACCTTTTTAGACAGATCTCCGGGACCGCGATGGGCACCTGCTTTGCTCCCAGCTATGCAAATTTATTCATAGGCTGGTGGGAGGAGCAGGTGGCCTGGTCCGAGGGGAACAAGGCCTGGACTGATAATGTGGTCAAATGGCACAGATATATAGACGACCTCTTCCTGGTGTTGAGGGGGTCAGAACAGAGTGCCAGAGACTATGTTTCCCACTTAAATAACAACAATGTCAATTTGAAATTCACTGGGGAGGTAAGCTCAGTGGCAGTGAGCTACCTTGACCTCCGGGTAACCATCATTGACAACCAGGTGACAACATCCCTGTACCGCAAGCCAACCGCTGGAAACAGCATTCTGCACGCGGACAGTGAACATCCGGTGAACTAAAACGGAGTATCCCCTATGGGGAGCTAATGCGCCTTAAACGCAACTGCTCACGAGGGGAAGACTTCGAAATTGCAGCTAAGGAAAGCTTAAATGGGTTCAATCAAAGAGGCTATAGTCCAGCGCTTTTGAATCAAACACTGAAGCGAGTGTCAGGGATTCAAAGAACTGATCTGTTAAAAGAAAAAGAAAATCATAAAAAAGTAAGACAGATGAGGGAAAGTTCCGTCTAATAACAACCTTTTCAAATAATGCCAATTTTTTTAAAGGAATACTGCGCCAAAACTGGCACATCTTAAAGACAGACCCCATCATTGGGACAGACATCCCAAGAAATCCTCTGGTAACTTTCAGGAGAACAAAATCTATTAAAGATTTACTGGTACATAGTCATCTAGACGCCCCCAAACCAAGGACGAGCACTATGGCAGAGATGAAAGGGTTTTTTCCCCTGTGGCAAGTGCAAAGCCTGTGCACATAGCAAAAGGGTTTTAGGCTTTGAACTTCCAGGCTTAAAGAAGAGGAAAAACATCGGCTCTTTCATCACATGCCAGACACCGTATGTGGTATATTGTCTAACGTGACCCTGCAAGTTGAGATACATAGGGAGCACCATAAAAAGTGTAAAACTAAGAATCCTTGAGCACATGCGGGCTATAGCCAACAAGGACATGACATCACCTGTAGCAAAGCATTTTGCGATCAAAAACCGAAGTAACAGGGATCTGTTACAATATTTTGGGGTGGACCAGGTACCAGAGCTTGAAAGGGGTGGTAATCGTCTGCTTAAATTGAGGCGTCTTGAATCACGCTACATAATTGACCTGCAAACGAAAATTCCAATGGGCTTGAATAGTGGGGAAGAATTGGCCATCCACCTGGGAAATAAACTGACTGTAATCATGCCAAGGCCAACCAAATAATTATTGAGGAATTTGTTCTGACCTGAGGGGCCCTCAGGTATAATCCGGCGGCTTCTAGCAATAGGAGCCGCCCGAGCCGATCCACGGCAAGATTTTAAAGGAATGTTATATTTATCCGGCAATATTACATCACTCACTAATGTTATAGCAAAGAGTCAAAGTACGTATACTTAGTATGTGATAAATTGGTACAAAGAATTCTGAATGGACAATATGAATGCTATTAAGCTATATATGTATTTGCTCTTTAAGAAATATCACTGTAATAGGTTATGTATCTGGCTAGCCGATTCACGGCTTAAAGTAGGAATTATACTCAGTTTAAAAACTACAAATGTTAAGTGATTTTGCCTGCCGAATAAGTATGAAATATTTTGCTTGTTTTGCACATTCCAATTTGGCGCCCGCAGACTGTGAACGGGTAGTCCTTCTTCACTTTCCTCTTGTAATCACGCATTGCGTTTAAAAATGGTTCCTGTGCAACACTCTTGTTGTCACATTGAAAAAGGGCTTGACCCGAAACGCGTCTGTAAAGGAACAATAAAGGAAACACTGTGAAATACCCCGTGAGTGCTGCTACTTCTTTCCCGGTTGGGGGAGGAGATTTGGAGAAGGATATATATATATATATATATATATATATATATATATATATATATATATATATATATATAATATACTTTTTAATATTTTCAAAGGAGGGGGGCTGTGTGGCCACCCTCCTGAGGCCCCTGTTAGCCCCAGGGACCCCATCCCCCGGGGCTGTGCCTCTGTTATTTGTTGTTTTTTTTGTTATTAAGGGAGGGGGGCTGTGTGGTCCCCCTCCTGCGCCACGTCTGGCCTTAGGGGCCCCATCCCCTGGTGCAGGCTCTTTCCATGGGGTACCATGGGGGGAGCCCCAATGCCCCCACTGTCTCGCCAGCTCCCCACCTCCTGCAGGAGCCTTTCCAAAAGGGGAGCTGCTAGCATGCAGCTCCCCTTTTGGAAAATCAATCTGGTTTGGATTTTGTAAGCAAGAGTAGGAAACCTGCTCTCGCTTACAAAATCCAAACCAGTGTTTGCTTTTCTAAAAAAGAGCCCCGGTGGTGGCAGTCCCCAGGGCAGCAGGGGGGCCGTGTGCCCTGTGAATATTTAAGAAAAGCTCCGGGGTGGCAGTCCCCGGGTCTTGGGGGGGGGCCTTGGATGCCCCACACTCATTAAAACACAAGCCCGGGGTTGCAGTCCCCAGGGCTGCTGGAGGGCAGCGTGCCCTCCCACATATCATGTACATAGCCCCTGGAGGTGGTGGTCCTGTGGCGGCCCCCGCGGGCCACCGCAATTATAAATTAGAAATTGGCAATGCCCCCGGGACCTGGCCCACCCACGGGTCTCATTTAAATGAAGCACGGGAGCCCGCACTTCATTTTTTACAATAATTTCGACGGGATTCGCGACCCCAGCGTGAATTCCACTGAAATTATTTTTTAAATGCTTTTTTGGCCCTGGGGTTCCTTGTGGGACCCCCTGAGCAGGCCTAGGGGGCCCGGGTGCTTCTACCCTGCCCCCTTTTCTTGTTTTTCACCTTTGTTTCACTGTTTTCTTGTGACTCGGTTCTATAGAGTCACAAGATGGCTGCCAACACTTCCTGGTTTGGAGTGTTGGCAGCCAATCACAGTGAAGCTCATGCTCCGGAGGGTTCGCGAACCCACTGCTGCCCTAGAGATCGAAACTTTTATTTTTTTTATTTCTCAGCAACTACTGATTGGATTTACACCATTTAAAAAAAGGTCGTCTTCAGAACCAAGCACTACCTTTTTTGCAAAATTGTGTGTAATTCCGTTCAGCAGTTCGGGCTGTAGCCTTGGCTAAAGTTTCCTATGGAAAATTGATTTTGAAACTTTTATTTTTTTGATTTCTCATGAGCTACTAATCGGATTTACACCATTTAACAAAAAGGACTCTTTCTGAACGAAGGGCTACCTTTTTGCAAAATTTGGTGTAATTCCGTTCAGCAGTTCGGGCTGTAGCTTTGTCTAAAGTTTCCTATGGAAAATAACATGAAGAAAACGCATTTTGGGACCCTCTTTTTTTCTCGGCCCTCGCTTAGCAAATCACCCTGAAAATTTTAAGACAGGAGTGGACCGGAGCTGATCACTAGTTTTGAAAATTTAGTGAAGATTCGTCAACTGGCGCCAAAATTATTTGAAAAACAAAAAACGCTTTTCCTTTGGAAACTAGGTCCTAACTATAACTACCAACTGGCAACCGGCAGTAGGTAAAAATATATATATATATATATATATATCTTGCCCAAACTATATCTACTCCCAAAAATTCATAAGCAGGTTAAACCAGTCCCTGGTCGGCCTATCATCTCGGCCATTGGGGGGGTGGCTGAGCATGTCACACAGTATATTGACTACTTCCTGCAGGACTTGGTCAAGGATTTGCCTACTTATGTTAAGGACACCAGTGATTTCATTGCTAAAATGAATAACATTCCATGGAGCAGTGATATGTTAATGATCACCTTGGATATCGAGTCGCTCTATACGAGCATAGAGCATACATCAGGCCTAAGAGCGCTCGATTTCTTTCTTGGCAAGAGACGTATCAATTGTTATTGCCATAACAAGGTATTAATTGAGTTAACTACTTGGTGTTTGAACAATAACTTCTTTTTATTTGGGAATGATATTTTTGTTCAGAAGCGTGGAGTTGCTATGGGGGCCTGTTTTCCCCCCAGCTATGCGTGTTTACACGTAGGCTGGTGGGGGGAACAGGTCCTCAGGCGGCAACATGCGTTTATTTTTGATGAACATGTTTTATTGTGGATTCGTTATATAGACGATGTTTTTGTTTTGTGGCGTGGAGATCTTGCCAGTGCTGATGACTTTGTGACTAGCCTCAATACCAATCAGGAAAATCTAAGATTCACTAAATCTATCAGTGACTGTGAGGCTGAGTTTTTGGATGTTAAAATCTTTGTACATAACGGACACCTAGCAACTAAACTGCATAGAAAAAGCACTGCTGGCAACAGTATTCTTCATGCCAGCAGCACCCACCCTAGACATGTAGTGGATAATTTCCCCCTAGGCGAGTTACTCAGGATCAAAAGAATATGCAGCACAGAATTTGATCTTGAAGTCTGCACTAATGAAGCCTTGGAGAGATTCAGACAAAGGGGCTACCGTGAATCTACTCTTAAAGTGGCTTTGCAGAAAGCCAACACTAGAACTCACGAATCTTTGCTAGACCAAACGCATAACACTAGATCTGGAAGTGTCCCTGATGATAGTACTGAAGCAATAAGACTCATAACTGCCTATAGCAGGCAGGCAAGACTTATCAAATCTATCATGTCACAAAGGTGGCCGGTCTTGCTAACAGATCAGGTGTTAAAACCTAGACTGCCTGATGGTCCAATTGTGACTTTTCGGAAGGGTCCTTCCCTAAGATCACATATCTGTCATGATTTTCCTGAACTTAGGAAGAAACAAGAGTGGATGAAATCTCGCTTTGGTTTCAAACGCTGCACTTCCTGCAGGGCGTGCAAATTTGGCAAATCTACTACTCAGTATTACACACCGTTTAGTCCTGACCCAATTAACAACAGGGGCCAGTTCACTTGCAAAACTGAATTTGCCATATACGTCCTGACATGCACATGTGGACTGAGATATGTCGGCAGTACACGACAACCTGTGCATGTCAGGATTCTCCAACATCTCCGTGCCATCGTAAACAATGACCCATCATATCCGGTGGCTAGGCATTTTAAAAGCAATCATGAAAATGATTTACAATGCCTATCATACTTTGTCATCGCCTCTGTAGACAAACCTGCGAGGGGTGGGGACAGAGACAGGATGCTTAGGAGACTTGAGTCCCAGTTCATTTTGGAATTAGACAGCAGATTTCCAAATGGGCTCAACAATACAGAAGATTTGCACGTTTTCCTGTAAACCTTTGTTGCCTACTTTTCTGATCACTGCAAAATAACATCTGTCAGTAATACCATTGGTTTTGGTATATCTTTGTACACAGAATTTCATAAACACATTTTTTTACTTTATCATTTTCCCTATCACACATTGCTTCATGGTTGTTAACATATAAGCTTATTCCCACCTGTTATTTTTGGGGTACACTTTTTTACTTTATTAGGACATAGCCACACGGGACTATTTGTCAATTTTTGTTTTCCTTACTTATAACTACGTCAGAATTTATCTACAGTGGTTTTTCTACTACTGATCCATTTTTTTTGTTTAATTACATTGTTGGCCTCTTTTGCATTTCGAGCATTTGGTTTTTGATTGCCTTGTTACATAAAAAGAGACATAGAACCCATTCATATTGGATTTTATCCAATTGTTTACATTTATGCAATTTTTGCACAGAATGGCACTTTGACACTTTATAATGTTGATATAGACAATATAAATTGCACATTGCATTTGCACTTTATCAGGATATTTACTTGCGTATTTGCACATGATGGCATAATTTGCACAATGTATGGGTTTTATTTAAAAAGACTACTTAGCTTCTCTTTTAATACATGTTAACAAGGCTCTTTTGCTTGATTCTGCTTGCATTATAAGCAATCATTTTATCTGCGTCTGATTGTATTTGGTTTGTCGCATTTATTGGCCATTGAATATACTGTTATGAATAATGGATTTTAACAAACTCTTTTTTACATATTGTGGATTTTAACCATCTGATATGTAGTAGAGATTAACTGTTAACATTAATGTTTGGAAAACAGACTTTGTGGTGCTCATAATGGAGTATGTTCTTTCTTTCACTGATCACATGGTGTAGTGTTTGAAAAAAGAAAAAAATGCTAATGAAAAAAATGCTAATTGAAACACCAAAAAAAACTGTGAAGCACTGGGTATTTAAATGTGAATGTCACACTAACTGACTGTCTGTGAGCAAGGGCGGATGCCCGAAACGCGTCAGATTTTGTTGGACTAAAACTTTAATAAACCCTGTGCCTTTATTTACGTTTGGATTTGTGTGGTCTTCCTGGGTCGATGGAATGCGGAGCCCTGAAGTACTGCTGTTGCTGTGTATATATATATATATATATATATATATATAGATATATATATATATATAGATATATATATATATATCTATATATATATATATATATCTATATATATATATATATCTATATATATATATATCTATATATATATATCTATATATATATATCCAAGCTCCTTCACACCGTTACCACGAGTCACTCAAACAAGCGGGTGCTGTTTCGCGGCGGTGTCCCGCGTAACAATGACAGCTCCAAATCCTCTGCAATGCCCAGCCGGGTCAGAAGAAATACAGCACTCACAGGGTTTTTTAGCTTTCAGCAAGGGTTTATTTCAAGAACAAACGCGTTTCGGGAAAGAATCCCTTCGTCAGTGTTCACATCCGAACGCATTGCGCGGCGCCATTATGTATATTCACTTAGGGTCATTGAAACAAACACGGGACTACAACAAACATTCGATTTTGTGCGCCATCTTTGAATGTGCATTTCATTTTAACAGAAAAACATTTTCATAGTATGTGTTTCACTCATGTTATTCTTACAGTTAGTCATGCCGTGAATCAGCAAAGAATGTAATCTGATGTTACACCAATCATGAAGTCTTACTGGCACTGATTACCTGAACACACTTTTCCTGAGAGGGTGATGTTATAACTCTTATAACATCTCTTTAAGTATACGATTATCGTCTAGATTTAAAAACAATACCTATTTTTGGATGATAACCTGCCGTGTATCGGCAATTGCAGCCTTATTGGCCTCAAAGATCTCAGGATAATATAATGGACAGATACCATGCCCCAGACATTCTAGTACCCAACATGACTTCTCTACAATGGTACATCTTCAATTCACAGTCTAATAAACCCTTATACAAAATACAAACATATTTTCATGGTGCAAGATAATCTCTCAGCAATTAATTATTGCACCTTGACGTTCACTATATTCCAGATAATGGTTTTTAGGATTGTCCCAAATGAGATGACATTTCCTCTTCCATGTTCAGACCTCCAGGCGCCATGGTCTCTAGATCGATTATATATCGAGACTCTAGTCTTCTGAGTGTCTGTAATTTGTTACCACCCCTCGGACTTTCAAGGACACAGTCCAAACAGAAATATCTCAAAAGATCCCTATTGCTGTCATGTTTAATTGCAAAATGTCGAGCTACCGGATAAGTGAAATCTCTGTTCACGATGGCCCGCATATGCTCTAGCACCCTCAATTTTACTGGGTTAATTGTGCTGCCAATATATTTCAATTGCGGTACAAAAGGGGGTGGTAGGGACACGTTAGACAATAAACAGCATGGTCTGTGTGGCAAGACATGAATTTGTTTATTTTCCTACCCCCTTTGCAGCCTTTCACATCATATGTCAGGGTTCTTTTACTGGCGGTGCAGGCTTTATACTTCCCACCGGGGAAGAAGCACTTCACATCCTTCAATGTTCCCTTCTTCTTCTCTATTGGATTTAGATGGCTCTGGACCATATGATCACATAGAGATCTGGCCTTTTTAAAAGTAATGAGTGGAACAGCTGGTATGTCAGGTCCAACAATTTGATCAGTTTTTAAAATGTGCCAGTGTTTGGCCATTATAGATCTTAACTTGAAAGAATTGGCTGAATAGGGTGTGATCATGCGAAATTTGCCATCAGTGGTGGAACATATATTTTTTTCAAAAAGAGAGCTATGGGACAATTTCCTCACTCTACTTAGAGCGTCATGTAAAAGGTTGGGTTTATATCCTCTATCAGAGAATCTATTCACACTGTCGCTGGCTGCTATTTCAAAGTCTTCATCCCGGGTACAATTGCGCCTGAGTCTAAGAAATTCCCCGTAGGGGATGCTATTTATGAGTTTCCGGGGGTGGCTGCTGGAGGCGTGCAGTACACTATTGCCAGCCGTGGGTTTTCGATATAATTGGGTACAGATCTTACCATTCCTCACACTTACTTGAAGGTCCAAGTAATTGACCCTTTCTTGGCTCACTTCTCCCGTAAACCTTAAATTGCAATCATTGTTGTTAAGCATTTGTAGGTACTCATTGGCAACTAGAAATATATAAATAGAAATTGTATCTTATTTATTAAAAGTCAAATCAAATTGATGAAATCAATAATTTAAATAGGAACTATAGAGAAGACATTAAAAAACATCAATCAATAACTGACATAGGTGATGTGTGTACAAATGAGTAATTTGTTTAATTTGGCTGTGTAATATATGTTTTTTAAATTTTTTCCAAAAATTGTTATATGCACCAGTTACGTAGTGTCTCTTGTTTTCTTTGCAAAAAAGCTAATTATGGATTTGTATAAATAAAATAAAAATGTTAGTATCTGGTTATTTTTTGTTTGTTGGTTACATGAGATACCTGCGCCCCATCTTCTGCCAATGTAAAAGACTAAAAACTATTAGTCAATTCTAAACATAGGAAACAAGACTTATTTTGACTAGTTGGATTTGTACAGCAACTATACTGTGATAAGTCTCTTGGCTTGGAACTAAATTGCAAATTAGCCAAACAGCACAATCTTAGGCTTCTTCATAAATTCCAGCAAAAAGATTAAATATCTGTCTTGCAGTGACAGGGTACTCCAATAGCAAGAGCCTAGCTAGAAAAGGCACAACAACCTTTTGTGATGAGATTGAAACTGAAACAAGGGACTGGGTCATTCAGAAGAGCCTGATCAGGATGTTGAGGTCTTGTAAAAGAGATCACTTTTGATGTTTTTGAGGTGAGATTGGGAAAACATTTATAGGTAAGGTATGCCATCTTGAATTAAATGCCTGTGGCACAGAAAGTCAGTACTTAGATCTTCTGGTGATTCAGACATAAATCCGTATTTGTAAAGCGCAAACTAATCACCCTTTCGCGTCTCAAGGCTCTGGGGGCCGTCGTCGAAATTAAGTGAGCTATTGCCCAGAGTCACATGGTGCTGAGCTGCCACCGGAGCCGGGGATCGAACCGTAAACCCAGTGCTCTAAAGTCAGCTGCCCTGGCCGCTGCACCACACCTCTCCAAACATGTCCGAGAAACATTGGGCTACCTACCTTTGTAGTGTAGTTCCTGTATTCCCAATAGGCTATGCTCATTGGAATAATATATCCTATAGAGGTCTCGTAGGACTTCTGTCTACTAGGTCTCTATCGAATATATTAAACTTAAATGTGAGTGCCAGCTAGCTCAGAGGTCACTAGAAACTTTCTCGAATAAACAAGAAGGGATTAGTTTCTGACAACTGCATAAACATGACAACTTTGTTTCCCCAAGATAAAACGTATCTTTAGAGTCGTGGAAACTATAGAAAGATATTTTACTCAGTCATTCCGGCATGCTTTGTTTCACCAGAGGTGCAGAGAAATAGAGAGAAGGGCGTTTTCAATAAAAGTATTTATTGAACAGTCTTCTTTCTCATGCAGAAGAAATGAACTTCTACAATCGTAATACTGGCTGTAAAGTATAATGCCTACAGCAGGAAGAGTATTATAAAATAATACTGTAAAAGCATGGTATGGTTTCTAAGCCATAAAATACATACATAAATAAATAAAGACTAAAAGTTCTCAACGGGTGCTTCTAAAATACGCCTACCCCGATGTACCTAACCTAAGTCTAGTACGAGGGAAGAAGTAAGTGTGGTGTAGCATAAGTTTAGTATTCTTTTTGCCAAGAATCTATCCAAGATTTCTCTTAGGGTCTAATCAGCTCTGTACCTTGGTTTAGAATGAAGGAGGTCTGTCTCAGGACTCAATTTCCCAACACCCAGCAAGGGGAGCTTGGAAACACTGGAGCTGGATTTCTCGGCAAGAGAAAAGACAGTGTCTCTCTTAGTGCGTCTGCTGAAGGGTCGGCTTCCTTCAGCACTTGCTGCAGCGAGATGCGTCTGGCAAGTATATAGCCGAACTGCTCCAAACCACAGTGTGTTTGCTTGGGCAAGTGTGGGCATATTTATACCATGGAGGTGCCGAGTTTGACGTAAAGGTGGACATAATAACGTCATCAAAGAGTCTCAGTTCTTTGAAAACTTCATGAGTTCTTGTACAAATCGATATTCAAGCAAAGGGAAGTCCCTAACTGCTGAAGCTGAGTTTTCCAAGAAATTGTTGTGGATTTTCTGAACTAGTGGAAATAGCCATACCGTATTTGGACTGCATGGGCTATGTCTAAATATGGTTATGATTTATATGCCTATATAAGGACAAGGTTCTCTATACCTATATAAGGGCATGAATTGGGAAATTACACTAGGGTTCTAAAATGCTATACAACACCTTGGAAATCATTTTCATCAAGAAATAACCATATTGCACGCATAAACTAGCATAGACATGATACAGAGGCCCACCACCTTGAAACATCAACCCAATGAGGGAAACACAATATTAGAGGAACGGTATGAAGAATAATTACCGGGAGTCACACCCTCAAGTGATCATATCAAAACAATCAACAGTTACATCAAGAAGGGAAGGCAAGAAGGGGCACCGGGTCCCAATGGAATTCCACTGTGCTCTACCAACAAGATACAGAATATTGGGCGAAAGCACTCGGACCTCTGTTTATTGAAATAAGATTGACAGGCCTACTACCTCCATCCTGGCGGACTTCAATAATTTCACCAATTTTTATGTTTAAAGTATTTTATTCATTCAGTGTGACACATCCAAACTTATATACAGCATTATAAGATCAGCAAATGAAAAGGAGCAAAAGTCAGGCATGTCACAACATTTTAGTACAAACACCCCCCACCCCCCCAACGACCCAATGCCCCACCCAACTCCCCCCTCCCCACCCCCCCCCCCCCCACTGTCCAGTGCGCTACTACCATGCAGCCTATCTCCCAGGCTATAGGCAATTGGGGAGGAGGGCCTCATCCCTCTCACTGATCTGGTGCTGGCGGGCTCGTAAGCCGCAGGAGGCGGAGGTACCTCGGACAGGTGAGCTCCCTGAACTCTGTAAGCAGCAAAGAGTGGAATGGTTGCCACAGTTCATTAAATTGCGTTATATCCCCAGCCACCACCAAAGACAATTTCTCCATCCCCAGCACGTGCCAAAGTCTGTGGAGCCAGCCCGTTATTGTGGGTACCGTGTCTGTACGCCAGTGTTGCAAGATATTCTGAACTGCAGAGCCGAGTGCAATGGCGATCTGCCTGCCTCTTCTGGACTTGAGGGGATACATTAGATCATTTCGGAGTCCTAGCAGGGTATATGCCGGGAAGCGCGGGAGCTCTATGCCGAAATGAGAATCAATTTCATCCAGCACTTCCTTCCAGTAGTCAGTTAAGAGAGGACAGTCCCAGAGAATGTGCGTGAGTGTACCCCGGTGTCCGCACCCCCGCCAGCACGTGTCTGTCTTACTATGGTCGAACTCATGGATCCGCTCAGGCGTATAATACCAGTAAGTGGACACTTTAGTAAAAGTATCCGTGAGGCCCATATGATAGGCTGAATGGCGCGCCCTATAAGATATGTGGTCCCATTCCTTGGGGCTCAGTGTCCTCCCAAGCTCCCGTTCCCATCTAACTCTCCCTGGATTGTGGAAGTGTGTTGAGGGTAGTTGCAAAAACTTATACAGGTCCGAGATTAATTTCGAGTCCGATGTACGGGACAACAGCCATCTCTCACACGGTGAGAGCATCCTATCTGCCACCTCCCGCACCTGTGGCTGAAGGGCCCAATGCTGAACCTGCATATAACGGTGTCTCTCCGTTTCAGGGAGTGAGAATTCCAGCCGAAATTGTGTGAAGGGGATGACACCCTCGGGGCCATACAGGTGACATAATGCTCTGCATCCTGCCTGCCGCCAATGTGTGAAAGCTCCCTTTTCCATCCCAGGGGTGAAGGCAGGATTATCCACTAGCGGCGAAAGCGGCGAAGGAAATGTGGTGAGGTCATACCTAAGGCAGGTCGCATCCCAGACCCGCAAAGGTACCCTAGTAATGAAGGAGGCGTAGAGATTCTTAGGCCGATGAGTCCGATGTAGGAATGGTATCTCCTGCAGAGGTCGCCCCGCCACCGCTTGGTCCTGGAAAAGCCAGTGCTTATCCGACTCCCACCTGCACCATTCGACCAAGTACCTCAACTGCGTCGCCTGAAAGTATTTACGGAAGTCGGGAATGCCCAGGCCTCCAGCGTCAGGGGACAAAGGGTAAAGGGTCCTACGTAACCTAGGCTTTTTCCCCTGCCAAATGAAACGGGCTACGTCCGACTGCAATTGCTGTATCCACCCCTTCGGCGGCAGGGCCCTGAATAAGTAGAGCACTTGTGGCAAAATAGTCATCTTAGCGGCAGCAATTCTACCCAACCAGGAGAGGATGCCGCGATTCCAGCGGCCTAGCTCGGTCTTGATCTTGGCACCCAAGGCCAAGTAGTTGGCTGAGACCATGGCTGGCAACGTAGGGGCAATCTGAATCCCTAAGTATGGTATCGCCTCTGAGGACCAAAGTAACAGGAACCTGTTCTGCAAATATGCCTTGGTATCAGGTGCCAGGGAGCTATCCAAAGCCACCGACTTCCCCATATTTACTTTAAAGCCCGAGACTGTGCCGAACGCCGCCAGTTCTTCCATACAGGCCGGAAGCGATGTCCGGGGTGCAGCCAATGTGAAGATGACATCATCAGCATAGAGACTAACCGCATGGGTAAAGCCACCCATCTGTATCCCCTCCACCGCCGGTCGCGTCCGCACCCTTTGAGCGAGCGGCTCCATGTAGAGAGCGAAGAGCAAGGGTGAAAGTGGACAGCCCTGCCTGGTGCCTCTCTCGATGGGGAAGGCTGCGGAGGTGTGGCCGTTAACCCAGACCACTGCCGAGGGATCCTTGTAGCAGTTGAGGATCATAGTGCGAAACCGTTCTCCAATACCCGCCTTCACCAGCACTTGCTCCAACAAGGGCCAATGCACGCGATCAAACGCCTTTTCTGCGTCAACCGTGAGCATCATTCTCTCACCCGGAATTCGGGACGCCTTTTCCAGCAGGTGGACCACCCGTTTTGTATTATCCACTGTCTGCCGTCCCGGAACAAAACCGGCCTGGTCCGGGTCGACAAGGCCGGGTAGATGGAGTGCCAGGCGGCTTGCCAAAATCCCAATATAGAGTTTCAGGTCGACATTCAGGAGAGATATCGGCCTATAAGATCCACAATGTTTAGGATCTTTCCCCGGTTTGGGGATGACCGTAACGGAAGCCCTCAGGAGGTCAGGTGGGATGGCTCCAGGTTCCGCGAAGGAGTTGAAAAGGGGGGTAAGGATTGGGGCTAACGACCCGCAGAACGTCTTATAGAAGAGGGCTGAGTAGCCATCCGGGCCTGGTGCTTTGCCGTGCTTGAGTTTGGCAATGGCTGTCACTACTTCCTCTATGCTAATGTCCCTGTTTAGGTGGTCCGCCTGTAGAGGGTCCAAGGCGGGCAGAGTGACCGAATCCAGGTAGGAGGTCATAGCCGGCACATCCGGCGGGTCACCCGCGTAGAGGCTTCCATAGAACCCTCGGAACGCGGCTGAGATGCAGGCATCGTCTGTCACTGCACCGCCCGTGGGGTCAGTGAGTTCTTTCACCAACTGGCTCTGCCTAGTGGCCCGGAGTCTATTGGCCAAAAGTTTGCCACAGCGATCCCCTCCAGTATAAAAAGCATGGCATAGTCGAAGGGCCGCATATTCTGCCCGATCCACATCTAAGGCGACAAGGAGTTTCCTCGCTTCTTTAAGCTGCCGCCAAATCTTCGGAGCCCCAGTCCTGCGGTGGATCAACTCCAGTTCCCGGACCCTGTCAGTAAGCTCATCCCTCTTTATCCTGCGCTCGCTATTTTCGGCCGCGGAGATTGACAAGAACTCTCCCCGGAGGACCGCCTTCAAAGCTGCCCACTGGGTGGCTCTGGTGGTATCTGTGTTGTCATTGTGCGCTAAATATTCACGAAGCACCTGCACAATACGGTCCGTTACCGTTTTCCTGTGGAGCAGAGTATCCCGGAGGCGCCAGACTCTCGCCGGGGCGGCAGACGGTGGCAAGCAGAAGGATGCCTCCACAGGGGCATGATCCGACAAGGAAATAACCCCCATGTCTACGGCAGACGCTAAGGCCTGCACCGGTGAGGTGACCAGGATGTGATCAAGCCTCGCGTAGGTCTTGTGCGCGTGGGAGTAGTATGAGTAATCCCTGTCCACGGGGTGCTTGTGACGCCAGAGGTCCTGGAGGTCAACCTCCGCAAGGCTCGCCTTGCAACCAGCTAAGAATTCCCTGACTTGCGGGGAGCGCTGCGCCGATCTGTTGACTACCGAATCAAAGACCATGTTAAGGTCGCCCCGAGGATAACATGCCTAACCGGCGAGGCTGAAATCTCTTCCACCGCAGACTGCAAGAACCGCTCTTGTTTGTCATTGGGACTATAAAGGGAGCCTATCGTGAATGTACTGCCCCCAACTCGAAACCTATGTGCCAACATCCTCCCTTTAATTTCTGCGAATTTATGGATGTGCTCCCCCCTGAAGTGACGAGCCACTAGAATCGCTACCCCGGCTGTCTTTGTAGCACCGGAAGAAAAGAACTGCATCGGAAATTTACAAGAGCGTAGCCTATGTGTGTCCTGTGGTAGCAGGTGGGTTTCCTGAAGAAGGCAAATGTCCGCTTGGGTGTTTTCTAACAGGGAAAGCACCGCTCGCCGCTTAACAGGATTATTCAGACCCCTGACATTCAAGGTCACAATTTTAAAGGTATAAGGTGGCATAGGAGGAAATGTATGTAAAGGCGCAAGTGTCCTGCGTGATGAACACAGTGTGTGAGCCTACTCCCCCCAACTCAAACAGCAATTCAGTCTCCCACCAACAGTATGTACCGCCTCTATCCCCTGCGCAGCATGGCCTAGTACCAACCACCAGCCCCAATGTGACCAAGTCACCCACCACACACGAGCCATCCCCACAAACCAACTCCCCATGCTCCTCCCTATCGTCACAAAGCAAAAACAGGTGGAGAAACTCAGGCAAAGCAACAATTCTTAGCACAGCGCACTGGACAACTTCTTCCCCCACAACCAACTCCCACGACCCCTCCCGGAACCCCAACACCCCAAAACAACCCCTTCCAAACCCAAAACACTGTCCCCGTCCCCCCAAGAAAGGAGTCAAGGAAACCATTGTCCAAGGCCGGCCCAAAAAGGCAAGTCTATGGGAAAGTCTCAAAAGTGGACGTCCACCCACAACACCACCCCTGCTCCCCCCCCCCACCCCACAGGCCCCCAAACCTGCAGCTCAAAAAAGGAGAAGCGATGTCGCTCTCCCCCCGGAGAATACCTAGGCGGTTAAAGCAACCTCTTCTGTCGCCGTTTCTCTAGCGACCTCTCGCACAGCATTATCCATCTCAGCCCGAATAGTAGGCGAGTCCGGTCTCACCGAAGAAGTCGAAGACCTGCGGCCAGGGACTGATTGCCAGCCATCCCTATTGATCCGACGACGACGTGGAGTGGGGGCATCTTCGTCAGTCGCCGTGATGCCCAATACAGTACAGGTGTCCTGAAGGGAGCGCAGTTGATGCAATATTCCATTCCAGCGGAAGATAATACGAAAAGGGTGGCCCCAAGAATATTGAGTGTCATGCTCCCGCAAGAAGTCAGTCACAATTTTAAAAGACTTGCGTTTCTGTAGGGTGACCACTGAGAGATCTTGAAAGAGGGCCACCCTATGACCTCTGAACTCCAAGGAGGGCTTAGTGCGAGCAACCCTTAGAATCCGTTCCTTCAGGAGATAGTCCGGCAGGAAGGCCAGAAGATCGGGGGGAGGCACCGGGGCTCTACGTCGTGGGCCCACTCTATGTGCCCTATCAATCCTGAGATTAAAGTCTGCCGGCTCACCCAGGACTTCCCGGAACAGATCCTGCAGGTAGGCCGCCGCATCCTCCCCCTCTTCTCCGAGCGGAACGCCCCGGACCCTGATGTTGTTCCTCTGGGAACGGTTCTCGAGGTCCTCCACATGGGATTGTAGATCAATCTGCTGGTCCCGGAGCCTGATCACCTCCTGCTGAAGCTGTGTGAGTTCTTCGTCCTGGGCATGTCCCGCTTCTTCCACGGATGAGACCCTTTCACCTAGGCCATCAACCTCTCTACGGACCTCTCGCACCTCCCCCGCAACTTCCTGCTTAAGAGTCTGGAAGTCCTCTCGTAAGGAGCTAAAGAGCGACTCAAGGAACGACCTGGTAACTGGTGGCTCCCCTCCGCTCGCCCCCTGTGAACTGCTAGACTGACTTGGGGAGGGCTGTCCGCGGTCCTGCCGAGTATTGCTCCTGTTGAGCATCTCCGGTAGGGTGAGGTCACCCTTCCTGTTCCCCCTGTTGCCGGCCATCTTGGACGCCGAAGAAAAGTGTTCAATCCTCACCAGCAACAGTAGCGTTCCCTACATCACCTAGCTACCGGCTAGGTGACCGCCCCGACCGGATAAGTCGTATGCCGCTCCTGTGGTGCAGTCGAACACCCGTACTCTACCTCCTCGTGCTCTTCGGGCCTCAACTCCTGCCCACTCCACCTCATTGCTAGGCCGGTGGGACGTAGCCTCAAGTCCAAAATGGCGTCTACGCTCCGTAGCACGCTGCCTCGCAAGTAGCTCCCGAGCGGACCCCAATCCGTTCACAATAAGGGAGCTGGCAAGTCCCCGTGGCCAGCCGCTTCAAAGGCTTCTGAGACCCCACTGGGCCCGAGTTGCACCGCCAGGCACTCACCACCTCCTATTAAGCGTGGGCGGAAAATCCGTTCCGCTCGCGGATTTTGCGGATTTTCGGGAAATCCGCAATCCGCGAGATTTGCGGATTTCCCGCAAAATCCGCAAATTCGCACGCAGCGGATTTTTTTGGCGGCGCGCGGCGTTGGTGATACAATTTTTGCGGCGCGCGGCGTTTATCATCGTTTGCCGAGTTGTTTTTTTCGATAGTTTGCGAGTGCTGCGCCATTTTGGATCTTGCTGTGTGATCCCGCGGGAATTGGCGAGCGCGATTACGTCATCGCGGCTTGCCAGCGAGAGTTTGTCAACGCGAGTACGGCGAGATCACGTCTCGCGGTACTTCGCAAATTGCGAGATTTGAGATGCGGCGCGCGAAAATATAAATTTGCAATTCTGCACAAGAAATCCACCAGCAAGCAGCATAAACCTTCTAGAAATGATGATTTTTATGTGAATAACTCCTTAGTTTGACATTTGCCTGCACTTTTTTAGCGAGGAGTCCATTTTGGGGAGGGGGGCAGGGGGGTGGGAGGAAGGAAGTGCCCCATAGTCTTCAACTTCCTGTTCCTGTTCAGCAGGCTCCTCCCAGTGCTTTGTCCATCTCCTGGTCACTTTTCATTCGGATGTGGACCTGGAAGGATTACCTTTTGTGGATGCTGCTGGATCTTTGGATTTGAGGCCTTTTTGACTTTCTTTGGATCACTGTTGGATTAGAAATTTTACAAGTAAGTTTGTTTGGGGCATTACAGTTGCTGCAACTAAAATTTTGGGATTTTCGATTTTTTTGCTGTTTTGGGGCCTTTTCCCAGGGGTACTCAGTGGTGGGTGGACTGATTCTTTCTGTGGGTTGTCTTGAATTTAAACATCATGGAGGCCATAGATGAATTGGGATTGTGCTGATTTTTCTGTGTTTTTCGATTTTTTTTTTTTGTAAAATTTTGTGTTTTTCGATTTTTGACCTGTTGTTGGGGCCTTGACCAGGGGTAGTGAGTGGTGCATGGGGCCTAGTCTTTCTGTGGGCTGTCTTGAATTTAAACATCATGGATGGAATGGGATTGTGCTGATTTTGCAGTGTTTTTCGATTTTTGGGGGTGTTCATGGGGAGGGACATGCCATGTGGCTGGTGGCCATTTTGAGTGCAGCTACAGGCACTGGCCATGTGCTGGCAGGCAAGTGGCCATTTTAAATGCAGGCTTTGTTGTTAGGCCTCCAACCATTTTGCCTACTTTTCAACCTTTATTTATGCCAGGGGTAGTGAGTCTTGCATGGGCCTAGTATTTCTGTGGGTTGTCTTGAATTTAAACATCATGGAGGCCATAGATGAATTGGGATTGTGCTGATTTTTCTGTGTTTTTCGATTTTTTTTTTTTGTAAAATTTTGTGTTTTTCGATTTTTGACCTGTTGTTGGGGCCTTGACCAGGGGTAGTGAGTGGTGCATGGGGCCTAGTCTTTCTGTGGGCTGTCTTGAATTTAAACATCATGGATGGAATGGGATTGTGCTGATTTTGCAGTGTTTTTCGATTTTTGGGGGTGTTCATGGGGAGGGACATGCCATGTGGCTGGTGGCCATTTTGAGTGCAGCTACAGGCACTTGCCATGTGCTGGCAGGCAAGTGGCCATTTTGAATGCAGGCTTTGTTGTTAGGCCTCCAACCATTTTGCCTACTTTTCAACCTTTATTTATGCCAGGGGTAGTGAGTCTTGCATGGGCCTAGTATTTCTGTGGGTTGTCTTGAATTTAAACATCATGGAGGCCATAGATGAATTGGGATTGTGCTGATTTTTCTGTGTTTTTCGATTTTTTTTTTGTACAATTTTGTGTTTTTCGATTTTTGACCTGTTGTTGGGGCCTTGACCAGGGGTAGTGAGTGGTGCATGGGGCCTAGTCTTTCTGTGGGCTGTCTTGAATTTAAACATCATGGATGGAATGGGATTGTGCTGATTTTGCAGTGTTTTTCGATTTTTGGGGGTGTTCATGGGGAGGGACATGCCATGTGGCTGGTGGCCATTTTGAGTGCAGCTACAGGCACTGGCCATGTGCTGGCAGGCAAGTGGCCATTTTAAATGCAGGCTTTGTTGTTAGGCCTCCAACCATTTTGCCTACTTTTCAACCTTTATTTATGCCAGGGGTAGTGAGTCTTGCATGGGCCTAGTATTTCTGTGGGTTGTCTTGAATTTAAACATCATGGAGGCCATAGATGAATTGGGATTGTGCTGATTTTTCTGTGTTTTTCGATTTTTTTTTTTTGTAAAATTTTGTGTTTTTCGATTTTTGACCTGTTGTTGGGGCCTTGACCAGGGGTAGTGAGTGGTGCATGGGGCCTAGTCTTTCTGTGGGCTGTCTTGAATTTAAACATCATGGATGGAATGGGATTGTGCTGATTTTGCAGTGTTTTTCGATTTTTGGGGGTGTTCATGGGGAGGGACATGCCATGTGGCTGGTGGCCATTTTGAGTGCAGCTACAGGCACTTGCCATGTGCTGGCAGGCAAGTGGCCATTTTGAATGCAGGCTTTGTTGTTAGGCCTCCAACCATTTTGCCTACTTTTCAACCTTTATTTATGCCAGGGGTAGTGAGTCTTGCATGGGCCTAGTATTTCTGTGGGTTGTCTTGAATTTAAACATCATGGAGGCCATAGATGAATTGGGATTGTGCTGATTTTTCTGTGTTTTTCGATTTTTTTTTTTGTACAATTTTGTGTTTTTCGATTTTTGACCTGTTGTTGGGGCCTTGACCAGGGGTAGTGAGTGGTGCATGGGGCCTAGTCTTTCTGTGGGCTGTCTTGAATTTAAACATCATGGATGGAATGGGATTGTGCTGATTTTGCAGTGTTTTTCGATTTTTGGGGGTGTTCATGGGGAGGGACATGCCATGTGGCTGGTGGCCATTTTGAGTGCAGCTACAGGCACTGGCCATGTGCTGGCAGGCAAGTGGCCATTTTGAATGCAGGCTTTGTTGTTAGGCCTCCAACCATTTTGCCTACTTTTCAACCTTTATTTATGCCAGGGGTAGTGAGTCTTGCATGGGCCTAGTATTTCTGTGGGTTGTCTTGAATTTAAACATCATGGAGGCCATAGATGAATTGGGATTGTGCTGATTTTTCTGTGTTTTTCGATTTTTTTTTGTGTAAAATTTTGTGTTTTTCGATTTTTGACCTGTTGTTGGGGCCTTGACCAGGGGTAGTGAGTGGTGCATGGGGCCTAGTCTTTCTGTGGGCTGTCTTGAATTTAAACATCATGGATGGAATGGGATTGTGCTGATTTTGCAGTGTTTTTCGATTTTTGGGGGTGTTCATGGGGAGGGACATGCCATGTGGCTGGTGGCCATTTTGAGTGCAGCTACAGGCACTGGCCATGTGCTGGCAGGCAAGTGGCCATTTTGAATGCAGGCTTTGTTGTTAGGCCTCCAACCATTTTGCCTACTTTTCAACCTTTATTTATGCCAGGGGTAGTGAGTCTTGCATGGGCCTAGTATTTCTGTGGGTTGTCTTGAATTTAAACATCATGGAGGCCATAGATGAATTGGGATTGTGCTGATTTTTCTGTGTTTTTCGATTTTTTTTTGTGTAAAATTTTGTGTTTTTCGATTTTTGACCTGTTGTTGGGGCCTTGACCAGGGGTAGTGAGTGGTGCATGGGGCCTAGTCTTTCTGTGGGCTGTCTTGAATTTAAACATCATGGATGGAATGGGATTGTGCTGATTTTGCAGTGTTTTTCGATTTTTGGGGGTGTTCATGGGGAGGGACATGCCATGTGGCTGGTGGCCATTTTGAGTGCAGCTACAGGCACTGGCCATGTGCTGGCAGGCAAGTGGCCATTTTGAATGCAGGCTTTGTTGTTAGGCCTCCAACCATTTTGCCTACTTTTCAACCTTTATTTATGCCAGGGGTAGTGAGTCTTGCATGGGCCTAGTATTTCTGTGGGTTGTCTTGAATTTAAACATCATGGAGGCCATAGATGAATTGGGATTGTGCTGATTTTTCTGTGTTTTTCGAATTTTTTTTTTTGTACAATTTTGTGTTTTTCGATTTTTGACCTGTTGTTGGGGCCTTTTCACCAGGGGTATTTGAGTCTAGCATGGGCCTAGTCTTTCTGTGGGCTGTCTTGAATTTAAACATCATGGAGGCCATGGATGGAATAGGATTGTGCTGATTTAGCAGTGTTTTTCGATTTTTGGGGGTGTTCATGGGGAGGGACATGCCATGAGGCTGGTGGCCATTTTGAGTGCAGCTACAGGCACTGGCCATGTGCTTGGCAGGCAAGTGGCCATTTTGAATGCAGGCTTTGTTGTTAGGCCTCCAACCATTTTGCCTACTTTTCAACCTTTATTTATGCCCAGGGGTAGTGAGTCTTGCATGGGCCTAGTCTTTCTGTGGGTTGTCTTGAATTTAAACATTATGGAGGGCATGGATGGATTGGGATTGTGCTGATTTTGCAGTGTTTTTCGATTTTTTTGTGCTCTATAACTGAACTGATGTTCCTCTGTCTTCCATTTTTTTTAGGTGCACAAGACTCAAGAGAACCACCAGTGCCAGGAAGAAGTCCTGCAGCGGTGTGTGTGTGCAGCATAACGTCACGCGACGTCACGTCTGGCCTCAGACAACTCTACAATTCGTGCAACTGCGGCCTGCTGTCTGACCTGCTCTGAAGAAGATGGCCCCGCCCCCAAAGAAAGTTCTCCGTAGCTCCTCTAGCAAGAAAGTTGCTAGTAAGGAGCAGAAGAAGCAAGTTACCAAGGAGGCTGGTGTGTCACCCGCCACTTTTTTTGGGAGCAAAAGAAAAAGTACGCCTGCAGCAGCAGGATCTGCTGGGGACCAACCTGAGAGCAGCACCCCTGCTCCATTGGGTTCAGTGCCTCCACCACCACGCCAACTTAAGTCAAAGCCCTTGAGTGCTTCAGAGGCAGTCAGTGTACTTCTCCAATCACCATCGACCAGTGATGTTGGCTCATCGCAAGAAAGTAGCAGCAATGTCCCTGAATCAACACAGGTTGTTGTAACTCATCTGACAAGTGTTGAACAACCACAGCCGCAACAACAACACCATGTGCAAGTACACGCCCAAGTACATGTGGAAGGAGAGGCAGCAAAAGGAGATGCGCAAGCAAAGGTGCATGGACGTTCACAAGTGCCCACAATAGTTGTTCCTCCCGAAGTAGGGGCACATTTGGAAATCGACAATGAAGCTGAGGTATCATTGGAAGCCACTCCTCCTGATGATCATTCATTGTCTTCCACATCCCTAGCAAGGAAAAGATCAAGGGGGGTGTCTACATCTTCTTCAAGCCCACCTCGTTCTGGTGCAAGTGATCTGTCTTGGGAACCACGACAACTGCGGTCTGACAGTGAGGCAGAGGCACACCATGATCTGCCACCGGTACCTAAGCGTAAAAGGAAGGTCGTCCAAAAACTCAAACCTATGGAGTGTGATGAGGCTCAACAAGAAGTGACAGATACTGCTGGTGATGAAGCCTCTCACGATGACGACGAGGCAGTCATCACAAAGGTCACTGCAGCCCCACCGGGCATGCAGCAAAGAGACATTTTGACCCTATCCCGAGAAGCTGCTGAGCGTGATGATGATGTCGGCGAGGAGGCAATGGAAATGGAATCATTAGATTTGGAGTTAAGTAGTACACCAAAACCTACCGCTTCCATATTTCTTCCTCGCAAGAAGGTACCCACCTCGTCCTCGACCTCAATTCGTGGTGGTGAAAGTGCAAAACGTACTGAAGTTCGGCAATCCACATCCTCCACTTCATCTGTCATTAGCAGCAGGACCACCACCACCAGTATCGACGCCTCCTCCGGCGGCGGCCCCCGAAGACATTTCAAGTCTCCAGTTTGGGACTTCTTTAGTGTTTGCCCAAAAAAGGCAAACGTAGCCATTTGTAGCCTTTGTAAGCTTCGATATAGTCGTGGTAAGCTTGGTTCTAACTATGGTACCGGAGGCCAGAGAGGTCATCTTGAGAGAAGGCACCCTCTCGAATGGTTTCCGCACCTAGAGGCGGTCAAGAAAGCCGGAATTGCACGTAATGAAAACGTTGATTTGTCATCTGCTGATGACGAGGAGGTAGAAGAAGACGATCCAAACACTTCACTTACACCCAGTTCCCATGTCAGCAGCACACCCCATGGGAGCCACACTAAGAGTGTGGGAGAGAGTGAGACATCAATGCGGAAAAGTTCATCAGCGAGCGTAACTGGGTCGAAGAGATCATCATCCCGTAAATCATTGGTCCAGGGCAACATTAAAAAGATGTTGTTTACAGAAGCGCAATATGAACGCAACCACCCAATGACCCGTCTGTATAACACTAAGCTGGCTAAAATGCTAGCTCTGGACCTTCTCCCTTTTTCTTTTGTCGAAGGGGTTGGTTTTCTAGAATTAGTGGCAGTGCTCTGCCCTAAATGGAAGGTTCCTAGCCGGTTCTATTTTGCCCGAGTTGCGGTTCCAGCACTACATGAAGATGTTCTGAAGGCGATTGGGGCAGCTTTGCAGAAGAGTGCTGTTCACACTATACATCTGACAACAGACATGTGGACCAGTGGCGCAGGCGCTGATTACATGTGCATCACTGCACACTGGGTCTCTTTTTCAGGGGCTAAAGCAAAGCTAAACTCAGGTGTTGACACTAACACTGTTTTTAAAGGTGCTCGGAAACATGCAACACTAGCCATGTTTGGTTTGGAGAAACGTCACACAGCAGAAAACATTTTGGATGTCTTTAACACAAAGGTCCTTAACTGTCTGTCCCCACTAAAACGCAAGGTTGGTTATGTTTCCACGGACAATGGCTCCAATATAGTTAAGGCCATGAGGGACGGTTACTATTTCAGAGTGCCGTGTTTGGCGCACTGTATAAACCTGGTTGTCCAAAAATTCTTGGGTAATAAAGACAGTGCAGCGTGCAGTGTATTGGAGAACTGCCGAAAAATTTGCAAGCATTTCAGGCATTCTTTTAAGGCCCGCAAGCAGCTGAGGAGCATGCTATATCAATGTCAAATGCCAGTGAAAGCACTCATCCAGGAGGTGGTAACACGTTGGAACTCAACCTTCTACATGCTTGAGCGTCTGTATGAGCAGTATACGCAACTCGATCAATATTTCTTGAAAGAGGGTATAGAGGAGCTGAGGATGGGTGGGCCGCAATGGAACATAGTTGAAAGCCTAACACGCATGCTTCGTCCTTTTGAGGTCTTCACGCGTGCAGTCAGCAAGGAGGACTCTAATTTGGGAAAAGCTATCCCATTGTTGTACATGCTGGAGGACCAACTGAAGGAGGTGTGTTCTGTGTTTCGAAAAGATGACAAAAAGAAAGGCTCTTCTTTGCTTCTGGCTGAGCAATTATTAGAGCTCCTACAAGGTGATGAACGTCTTCAAAAGATCCACTCAGAACAGCATTACATTTGTGCTACTATTCTGGATCCACGCTACAAAAAGGCGCTGGCAGGCAGAGCATTCTTTGCTTTTGCTGATGAAGATGTTACAAAGTACAAACGTTGGCTAGCCTTGTCAGCCAAGAAGTTTGAAACAGAACGGCTGGAAATTGAAGGAAATGGCAGTACATCAGCAGGCCATCCCCAGTCAAAACAATCCACTTCTGCACCTGTGGCTGTGGCACAAGTGACCTCTCAGCCGTTAAAGACACCGGCAACCGCATCATCTGCACGAAAGACAGCAGAAACATTGGAGGCTGAAGAGGATTGGCTAGCTCTGCGTGGGTTTGGTTCTCAAAAGGCCAGAGGCACAGCAAGAGCTACGCAAAGTGGAGGAACCTTGGAGGAGGACCTTGAGTCGATGGTGAAGGACTATCTGAATGACTCCACAGAGGTCTATGTTAATTCTGACCCATTGGCGTATTGGCATGGGAAAAAAGAATTGTGGCCACAGCTCACCAACCTGGCTTTAAACTACTTGTCTTGCCCACTCGCAAGTGTGTCTTCTGAACGGGTTTTCAGTGCGGCTGGTGGGATTGTAACTCCCAAACGGAGCCGCCTCTCGCCCAAAAATGTGGAGAGGTTAACAATGATCAAGATGAATCAGCACCTCATACCACCAGATATAAGAGTACGAGAGAGCGTGCCGGATGAAGAGGAGGTGGCCAGCACCATAGATGAGGGAATTTCTACTCTGTCAGGTGGCACTGACCTCACCCGGGCTGAATTCGCAGAGTATGATGACGAAGCCTTATTCTTATTCCTGGACCGTGATTCCGACTTCGAGCCCTGAAAATGAGACAACGAATCAATAACTTTCTTTTTCATCCTTATTCACTTTTATTCCTGTGTGTCTGTCTTTCTTTGTTGTGCACAGTTAATATAATTCAAACTTTAATCAGATTATCACAAAGACAAGCCCATCAGCAGAACTGTCTTCACTTGTTTGCTAATTTATTTGAAGGTGCCGCAGTCTGCATTCCTCAGGTTCACAAGTTCAGAAGAACATGCTCCTCTATCCTCCTCCTCCAGACTCCTATTTCCATCAAAGCAGAGGGCTGGTTTACGCCCAATGAAGAAAGACTCAGCACTTGTGGGGGTGTTGTTCTACCTCTTTGCAGGTGAGTTGACGGGTCTGGGGCCATTGCTGGGAAGCACTAAAAGTGGTTTGTGCCAAATCCGAGGCGGAAATTTTTTTGTGTTTTTGATGACTTGCTTGCCTTTGAGGTGCTCTTAGGGGGGGTTCCGTCTGTTTGTGGGTGAGTTTCATGGTCTGAGAGCATTGCTGGGACACTCTAATCTTGATTGCATTTGCTTTTCAGGAAATCCGTCGTGCCAACCCCGACTTATGGCCTAGCTACGCAGCGCGTTTGGACCGAAGGCCCAGAAATATTGCAAGTATGAGATTTTGCTTTTGGCCTGTTTGGGGGTGTTATGCTTCTTGGCGGGTGGGTTGCCGGGTCTTGGGGCATTCCTGGGAAGGTCTAATACCGGGTTAGAAGTGGTTGGGACAAAATCCAGGCCGATTTTTTTTTTGGGCTATTTCAGACATTTTGCTCTATGTAGCGTTTTCGGGGGCCTGTTTGGGGGGCTTGCTGGTGTTTGCGGGTGAGTTTCGTGGTCTGGGAGCACTGCTGGGACACTCTAATCTTGATTGCATTTGCTTTTCAGGAAATCCGTCGTGCCAACCCCGACTTATGGCCTAGCTACGCAGCGCGTTTGGACCGAAGGCCCAGAAATATTGCAAGTATGAGATTTTGCTTTTGGCCTGTTTGGGGGTGTTATGCTTCTTGGCGGGTGGGTTGCCGGGTCTTGGGGCATTCCTGGGAAGGTCTAATACCGGGTAGAAGTGGTTGGGACAAAATCCAGGCCGATTTTTTTTTGGGCTATTTCAGACATTTTGCTCTATGTAGCGTTTTCGGGGGCCTGTTTGGGGGGCTTGCTGGTGTTTGCGGGTGAGTTTCGTGGTCTGGGAGCACTGCTGGGACACTCTAATCTTGATTGCATTTGCTTTTCAGGAAATCCGTCGTGCCAACCCCGACTTATGGCCTAGCTACGCAGCGCGTTTGGACCGAAGGCCCAGAAATATTGCAAGTATGAGATTTTGCTTTTTGGCCTGTTTGGGGGTGTTATGCTTCTTGGCGGGTGTGGGTTGCCGGGTCTTGGGGCATTCCTGGGAAGGTCTAATACCGGGTAGAAGTGGTTGGGACAAAATCCAGGCCGATTTTTTTTTGGGCTATTTCAGACATTTTGCTCTATGTAGCGTTTTCGGGGGCCTGTTTGGGGGGGCTTGCTGGTGTTTGCGGGTGAGTTTCGTGGTCTGGGAGCACTGCTGGCTATATATACTTTACTTTGCAAGAGGTTTGAAGCAAATCCATGGTGGCTGAGGGGACTTAGGGCCTAGCTGCAGAGCGCGCGCGGAGTGATTTGGGAAATTTGTGAAAAAGTGACTAAGTCCCCATTTTTGTACTTTTGCTCTTTGGCTGTTTGGGGGTCTTCTACTCGTTTTCTCCTGGGTTGACGGCTCTGGGGCCATTGCTGGGAAGCTCTAATACCGGATAAAAGTGTTTTGGACCAAATCCCAGGCGGAATTTTTTTTGTGTTTTTGATGACTTGCTTGCCTTTGAGGTGCTCTTAGGGGGGGTTCCGTCTGTTTGCGGGTGAGTTTCGTGGTCTGGGAGCACTGCTGGGACACTCTAATCTTGATTGCATTTGCTTTTCAGGAAATCCGTCGTGCCAACCCCGACTTATGGCCTAGCTACGCAGCGCGTTTGGACCGAAGGCCCAGAAATATTGCAAGTATGAGATTTTTTCTTTTGGCCTGTTTGGGGGGTGTTATGCTTCTTGGCGGGTGGGTTGCCGGGTCTTGGGGCATTCCTGGGAAGGTCTAATACCGGGTAGAAGTGGTTGGGACAAAATCCGCGCGGAAAAGCCTTTAGTTTTGGCACTTTTTGTAACTTAGGGGTTCGTTAGGGTTAGCCCTAGCACCAGGATTGCATGTGTATCGGGGTGTTCTAGATTTTTCAAACTGAGTTCTGGTGGTCTTAGAGCACTCGTGAGAATGTGTAATTTTGGTTGCAAGTCATTTTGAAGAAAATCCATGGTGGGAAAGGGGGGGATTTGGCATAGTTAAAGAAAGCCTTTGCCACTATTCTTAACTTAGGGTTCGTTAGGGTTAGCAGTATTTCTATTGCATGTGTTTGAGTGGGGGGGGATTTCGAGTCTTGGAGCGATGCTGGCTATGGCTACTTTTGCTTGGTTGCTTGCAAGTGGTTTGAATACAATCCACGGGGGGTAATGGGTAATTAGGGTACTTCGGCCTACTTTTACTTTCAAAGTAAGTTTTGTCTCCAGTTTTCTGCTAGGCCTCGTTTTTTGGGTGGGGAGCACTGCTAGGAAGATCTATTTTTGTTCTAAAACACAGTTTACAGTACACCTAGCTTGAGGGGCAAGATCCGCTACATTAATTTGCCCATACTTACTTATCCTTCAAAAGGTGACTCAGAGTACGCACTTTCAAAAACATTGTACTGTCTGTCTACTAGGAAAAAACAAATTGTGACTTTTTGCACTCCACAGCCTACATACCTTATATTTATTTATCAGTGGTGTTGTAATATTATATCACTTCCTGTTTTTCGTTGAATAATTACAGGCCGGGTTTCAGTCTCTGCAATGGGGAAAAAAGGATGGAGTCAGGCTTCACAGTAGCGAGCCACAATTCAGCATCAGGCAGGCAGTGGACAGGGGTGTCTTCTGGTGACCAACATCGGTGGACGAAAGCGTCGGCTGCAATGAGGAGTGCCGCTAATAGGAGGATTTTTTTTCTGCGGGCAACTTACTTACCACTTCCAACAGGACCACTACAACCACACATAGATACAGTATCCCTTGCCTTTTTCTCTGACTGTGACTGCATTTCTTTGCTCTCTCTCGGCTTCTACATTGATCCCTTAACACATCACTTAGTCCACTCCACTATCTGCACCACACATAGTCATTTGTAAGTGCTCCTACGTAATTCGCAAGTCGCAGCACGCCCCAGGCCGTAGAGGACTGGGATGGCCCCAATGATGAAGCATGTCACCAAGGGGCAACCCTGGTGAGTGAGGGGACACCTAGAAAAAAAGCAATTTCTCCTTTTCTATCTACTATACCTTCTGTCAGGTTACGCAGCCCCTAAGCGCCTACCGTACTATGAAACTACATTTCCCATGAGTAGGCGGGGAGACTTGCAGACTATTTAGTGAGACTATATGAGAGTACCCTTGTATGTTAGGACATCACTTCACTGATGCCTGTCTTGTCTTCTCTTACAGGTATCCTTTCCTGCTGACCCCTACCTTACCCATCCCACATTTTTTATTTTAGTTTGTTATTTTTCTCCCTCGCCTAATGCCTCGAACACCCTGTGTTTACACTTCTGGGTGTTGGTGACATTTGGAGGTGGAACCATATTTGCATCGACTGGATCACGGGGAGTAAACGTGACACCTTCCAGACCAACCCCATTGAGTGTTGTTGTGAATGGATTTATAGTGACCAGCAAGGCTCTCGGGTATCTGGCTACAGAGACCTTATGTTGAATATAGTTATGCAATAATTCCACACAGGCCCTGTACTGTCGCATTCTTTCTTTCCACAGTTGTCGATGATATATTCTTACTCTGCTTGACAAAGAACCATTGCTAATGTGAAAGAACTTCAACCGAATTAGTAGTTTATACTTTACCATTTGTTAGGCTACAATGTGGCACTGCTCTACTGTACTTCTGTCACCTGCTATATTCTCAGTTGTACCGTTGAATTGCTCAGGAGGACAAACCAGATTCATTTTCTTTTTTTTCATAGGCATGCAACTGCCACTGTGGCACACCACTACTACCACCGCTATGAGGAAATTTATCCGACCAAGATTGCCAACGTTATTCGGTGTTTCCCGTGGAGCCAGCCCTGGGCCTAGCCTACTTTCAAACACAAATTACAGGGTAAGATAAGCGTTTGGTGGTTTGGGGGTATAATGGAGTATTAGTACGAGAGACGAGAGCCTGAAGGTAGTACTACTAAAGTCCTAGGACTCTTGGATTCACTTCACTTAGTCTGTGAGAGGCACTTAGTGTTGAAAACATTTGGGCATTTACACTAAAGGAAGAAAATGGAACTAAACTTTCAGGAAAACAGTCAACGTTAAACCCCCACCCACCAGGGCAAGCAGTAAAAAACAGGTATGCTCAGATAAAGTTTGAAAAAGTATATTTATATCCCTAACAAAATAATCTCCCGCAAGACCCTCCCTAACCCCAACGATTGTCCTTCAAAAGTCCCCAAAAACCCAACTCCCAATTCCCACCCCCCAAAAGTCTCTAAAAAAGGGGCAAGGGACACTAGGGGTGGATGCTGTTCACTTTTTGGGCCAGGGCATCATGCTCCTCGCGGAGCAAGGCGAGCTCCTGCTGAAGGCGGGACACCATCAGGGTGGTGCGGCGCAGGCGTGCCTTCACTGCCTTGCAGGTGCAAGGCCTGTGAGAAGCAGCTGTTGGCCTTGCTGCTCGGCGGTGGCGTTTGCCTTTGGCAGCCCGGCTCAGTCTCGGTGGACCACTGTGCTGGGTCACGGTGGCAGCCGGTGAGGCCACGGAGGACGACGTTGTCGTTGTTGTCGACCGCACACTTTCCACGTCCTCCAGGGCCACCAGCCGCCGATATTCCGCAACAGTGGCCTCGATTCTCCGTTGCCGGGCCGCTCTAGCCAGCTCCTTCCTCCTTGTTCGTTTGGAAGGAGAACCTATATGAAGAAAGAAAGACATAGTCTGTAACCAATGCTCTTTAAGATTAACTCAATCATTCAGCAGAAATGTGTGCTGCAGTACAACTAGCAACTTGCAAGCGCATTACATAACTATTGAGGCCAGTATCTATCTAACCTCACACTTCTTCATCCTTGCTCTAACATTAGTGGGAGTTTAAGGAACAAATTCTATGAGCACTGTGGACTTCCATTGGAGTCGACTATGAAAGTACACCAGTCTTATTCTTCTTCTTGTCTCTTGTTTTGGAAAATTGGTACGTTATTTTCTGCAAGCCGGCATAATGCCAGCGCGGTAAACTTGCACCCGAGAAAAAGAGACGCACGCCATGAGGAGTGACCTAGACTTGCGTTGCCGTTGCGTTACTGTACCCGTCCAGTACATGCAGGTGGTGAATCTCTTACTTTTCTATTACGGGTGGCACTGAGAATACTCTGTTACAACTCAAGGGCTACTGCTTAATTAATTTAACTTTCACCCTACAGTGGAAATGAGTACTAGAAATGGAAAATTGAAGAAGATAAATAATCTGATTATCTATCACTTCACATGGGATGTTTTTGCTTATATATGGGATGACTTTAGGTGCTTTGCTTTTTATTGAGTGACAGGCAGTGATACATCCACACATGAATGACTGAGTACTACTAAACTTATTAAGAGAGGTAGGGAGTGGCCACCATAATAACCGGATCTATGCAGTGCTTGCAATACAAACTACTGCTACTATTTATGGTAGTATTTGGACAAAATTAAAAGTTCTTTTCCTTGCCTTTCCTACACTGGAACGGACGTGCGGGTGCAGTGTTAGTGTTACATGCTCTTCAAAGTTACACTTACTTCATCCACTGACCGTCTACTCTCTCTAGATCATGGGTACTCACAAACTTTCTCTCAGGGGCTACATTTACAGTGTAGTTTTGGGGCCGAGGGCCGCACTGGTGGGGGCGGAGTCAGAGGGGGCGGGGCTAAAGCAAAACGATAACTTGTGACCATGAGGTTGCCACACAGGTCCCCTGCAGCAGATGCCCCTCATCCACTGAGCCACCAGACCCAGCATTTACATACATCTCTCTCCATCCTGCTGTCCCTCCTGCCCTCCCTCCATCTCTCTCTCTCCTGCTGCCCTCCCTCTCCCTCTGTCATCTCACTGTGTGTGTGTCTATCTGTGTCAGCCTTCAGACCCGGGTTGAGACCGCTTCCTCAACGCGCACACACAGACAACAACACCAAAGTACTTAACAGGTCTTTAAAAGACCATTAACATATTATTGAGGCTTTGTTTGTTTTAGCGCCCCTGCTTCTCCACCCTGACAATCACTGCTTGCCCGGCCCCACAGAGCAGAGGCTTAGTTCTATTTCACCTCTTTGTGGCCTTGCATCTCCACTCTGCTCTGTGGGGGCCGGGGGAGCAGTGATTGTCAGAGTGGAGATGCAGGGGCGCTAACAGGTGAAATACAAAAAAGCCTCTGCTCTGTGGGGGCCGGGGGGAGCAGTGATTGTCTGCAAGGTCAGCGCACCGCCAACGAAGGCTTGCCGGGCCACCACCGCGCCCGCGGGCCGTACTAGGAGTACCCCTGCTCTAGATACACATATGCTATCTAAGAGTCAGATAGTAGCATGATCCAGGTATATGGACACATACAGTTTCTCTGTGTCACACCACCCAGGCTGTTGTCCTTCCACCCATCATTGCTTCATCATTCACCCAGCCATGCATCTCATATTCTTGCCTTCCCAGCTAGTCTTCAATCTCAATAAGTAAGGAATATATAAGAGCTTACCTCTGGCCGCCACCACCACCGTCTCAACTCTCACAGCTGCCGCCCGCCGCCTCCTCCCCTGAAGCATCGCCCGATTCGCCCTCCGCCTCGGTGTCGAGCACCACCACCTCCACACTGGCCCCGCCACCAGATGTTCCACCTACAAAGTACATTTAAGAATGTTTAGAATAAAGCAGTCACTAGTATTTGGTCTAGGAATGAAGACATGTGAAAACAATGTAATTTGTGACTGTCGTTAAAGTTAAAAAAAAAATGTCCCTTTTTCCAGGGAAGGTTGTCTTGCTGCACTTTTTGGCACAACTGATGAAGGCTGTTTTTTTAACACGCACCATTTTTCTCCACACAGACAGAAGATGGACTTCTAACAACAAGATCAAGTTGAAACCAGGTGAGAGCTCGGCTCGACCACAAGAAAATGTCTTCAATTAATCGTCAGCACTAACCACTTTTCCATTATCAGTTAAACGTTTAGTTTTATTATGACTTCATTTTAATAAATGTGTTTACTTTTAATAAAGCTTTTAAACTTAAATACAATCTGTGTTTTTTGGTCCAGACTAGAGTGACTGAGCGAAAGGTTTTGCAATTTTTGCAAGCATGAGTCCAGATAGAACACTTCAAAAGACATTATGGACAATCCCAGAGGACTGCACTAAGTTGATAGAGCTATTGCTGACTAGAATCATGGAGTTTCGCCAACCGTGCAATCTTAGTTAGCTACACAGACAGACTAATAAGAATAATCTAGTAATACCACAGGGAGTCATAGTAGAGGCAGGATAAGAATTTAGATACAGTCTACAAGAAGAGCAAAGACAATTTTGAAAAAAGTCAAATGAGGAACGCTAGGAAAAATAGGTACTAGTCTAAAATGAAAACTTACTGGGGGCCAGCAGAGGAGCCCTCGCCTGCCCGATCCTGGCCCTGTTGATGAACAGCATCCGCCGCCTGCTGCTCCTGTGTCCTCCTCTCGCCCCTGGGGGGAGCTGACGTACAACATGAAAGAAAGAACAGAAAAACATGGATGATTGTTGCTTGTCAATGTCAACCAAATCAAACCATTTCAAAAGAACAATAACAAAATATTTCTGCGAAATTATATTGATTATGGTTACTTTTTCATTTATATGCGGACCTGTGACTTCGAAAGTCACGTAACTCACTAAACAAAGTACTGAAACGTTCACCTAGGACTGGCAGGCAGCAGTCCGCAGGCAAGACGCAAAGTGACAGACAAACTCCATTGTGATTTCAGTCAGATCAGTGACAACACTAACAGGTTGCCTGCTACATTACCAGTCATTTAAATATTCAAACTATCAATCCACCGCCACTATTTTTCTTATTGTCAGGGTTACAAAGGAAGGGGCAGATTTAAGCCCTTGCGGCTCTTTTGCGCCGTTCTTGCGTGACTTTTGTGACGCAGCAGCTTAAACAAAAAAGGGCGCCATGGTGCGGCGTATAATATTATAACAACGTGACGCATTTGGGAGATGCATCCCCGTTATAAAGCCCTGCGCCATCAGGGGGCGTTCCGGCGCAAGGGGAGGGCATTCCTGCGCTGGAACAACATCCTAATAGTGGCTGAGGGAAATCTACAAAATATCAATCAGTCACCTTTAGGACAATGATGCGTCACACAAACCCTGCACCTGCTTGAAGCAGACGTACGGGCTTGACCCAGCATTGGGGAGATAGGGTACCCCAGAGCATTGATGGAGCTGCGCCATCGTTGCGACGCAACTCCAGCAGTAAAGCTTCGGTGACGTTTTGGCATTGCAAATACG
>NW_028250766.1:0-23829 GCF_964263255.1 Lissotriton vulgaris | reverse complement strand
TCATGGAGGCCATAGATGAATTGGGATTGTGCTGATTTTTCTGTGTTTTTCGATTTTTTTTTTTTGTAAAATTTTGTGTTTTTCGATTTTTGACCTGTTGTTGGGGCCTTGACCAGGGGTAGTGAGTGGTGCATGGGGCCTAGTCTTTCTGTGGGCTGTCTTGAATTTAAACATCATGGATGGAATGGGATTGTGCTGATTTTGCAGTGTTTTTCGATTTTTGGGGGTGTTCATGGGGAGGGACATGCCATGTGGCTGGTGGCCATTTTGAGTGCAGCTACAGGCACTGGCCATGTGCTGGCAGGCAAGTGGCCATTTTGAATGCAGGCTTTGTTGTTAGGCCTCCAACCATTTTGCCTACTTTTCAACCTTTATTTATGCCAGGGGTAGTGAGTCTTGCATGGGCCTAGTATTTCTGTGGGTTGTCTTGAATTTAAACATCATGGAGGCCATGGATGGAATGGGATTGTGCTGATTTTGCAGTGTTTTTCGATTTTTGGGGGTGTTCATGGGGAGGGACATGCCATGTGGCTGGTGGCCATTTTGAGTGCAGCTACAGGCACTTGCCATGTGCTGGCAGGCAAGTGGCCATTTTGAATGCAGGCTTTGTTGTTAGGCCTCCAACCATTTTGCCTACTTTTCAACCTTTATTTATGCCAGGGGTAGTGAGTCTTGCATGGGCCTAGTATTTCTGTGGGTTGTCTTGAATTTAAACATCATGGAGGCCATAGATGAATTGGGATTGTGCTGATTTTTCTGTGTTTTTCGATTTTTTTTTTTTGTAAAATTTTGTGTTTTTCGATTTTTGACCTGTTGTTGGGGCCTTGACCAGGGGTAGTGAGTGGTGCATGGGGCCTAGTCTTTCTGTGGGCTGTCTTGAATTTAAACATCATGGATGGAATGGGATTGTGCTGATTTTGCAGTGTTTTTCGATTTTTGGGGGTGTTCATGGGGAGGGACATGCCATGTGGCTGGTGGCCATTTTGAGTGCAGCTACAGGCACTGGCCATGTGCTGGCAGGCAAGTGGCCATTTTGAATGCAGGCTTTGTTGTTAGGCCTCCAACCATTTTGCCTACTTTTCAACCTTTATTTATGCCAGGGGTAGTGAGTCTTGCATGGGCCTAGTATTTCTGTGGGTTGTCTTGAATTTAAACATCATGGAGGCCATGGATGGAATGGGATTGTGCTGATTTTGCAGTGTTTTTCGATTTTTGGGGGTGTTCATGGGGAGGGACATGCCATGTGGCTGGTGGCCATTTTGAGTGCAGCTACAGGCACTTGCCATGTGCTGGCAGGCAAGTGGCCATTTTGAATGCAGGCTTTGTTGTTAGGCCTCCAACCATTTTGCCTACTTTTCAACCTTTATTTATGCCAGGGGTAGTGAGTCTTGCATGGGCCTAGTATTTCTGTGGGTTGTCTTGAATTTAAACATCATGGAGGCCATAGATGAATTGGGATTGTGCTGATTTTTCTGTGTTTTTCGATTTTTTTTTGTTGTAAAATTTTGTGTTTTTCGATTTTTGACCTGTTGTTGGGGCCTTGACCAGGGGTAGTGAGTGGTGCATGGGGCCTAGTCTTTCTGTGGGCTGTCTTGAATTTAAACATCATGGATGGAATGGGATTGTGCTGATTTTGCAGTGTTTTTCGATTTTTGGGGGTGTTCATGGGGAGGGACATGCCATGTGGCTGGTGGCCATTTTGAGTGCAGCTACAGGCACTTGCCATGTGCTGGCAGGCAAGTGGCCATTTTGAATGCAGGCTTTGTTGTTAGGCCTCCAACCATTTTGCCTACTTTTCAACCTTTATTTATGCCAGGGGTAGTGAGTCTTGCATGGGCCTAGTATTTCTGTGGGTTGTCTTGAATTTAAACATCATGGAGGCCATAGATGAATTGGGATTGTGCTGATTTTTCTGTGTTTTTCGATTTTTTTTTTTTGTAAAATTTTGTGTTTTTCGATTTTTGACCTGTTGTTGGGGCCTTGACCAGGGGTAGTGAGTGGTGCATGGGGCCTAGTCTTTCTGTGGGCTGTCTTGAATTTAAACATCATGGATGGAATGGGATTGTGCTGATTTTGCAGTGTTTTTCGATTTTTGGGGGTGTTCATGGGGAGGGACATGCCATGTGGCTGGTGGCCATTTTGAGTGCAGCTACAGGCACTGGCCATGTGCTTGGCAGGCAAGTGGCCATTTTGAATGCAGGCTTTGTTGTTAGGCCTCCAACCATTTTGCCTACTTTTCAACCTTTATTTATGCCCAGGGGTAGTGAGTCTTGCATGGGCCTAGTCTTTCTGTGGGTTGTCTTGAATTTAAACATTATGGAGGGCATGGATGTATTGGGATTGTGCTGATTTTGCAGTGTTTTTCGATTTTTTTTTGCTCTATAACTGAACTGATGTTCCTCTGTCTTCCATTTTTTTTAGGTGCACAAGACTCAAGAGAACCACCAGTGCCAGGAAGAAGTCCTGCAGCGGTGTGTGTGTGCAGCATAACGTCACGCGACGTCACGTCTGGCCTCAGACAACTCTACAATTCGTGCAACTGCGGCCTGCTGTCTGACCTGCTCTGAAGAAGATGGCCCCAAAGAAAGTTCTCCGTAGCTCCTCTAGCAAGAAAGTTGCTAGTAAGGAGCAGAAGAAGCAAGTTACCAAGGAGGCTGGTGTGCCACCCACCACTTTTTTTGGGAGCAAAAAAAAAAGTACGCCTGCAGCAGCAGGATCTGCTGGGGACCAACCTGAGAGCAGCACCCCTGCTCCATTGGGTTCAGTGCCTCCACCACCACGCCAACTTAAGTCAAAGCCCTTGAGTGCTTCAGAGGCAGTCAGTGTACTTCTCCAATCACCATCGACCAGTGATGTTGGCTCATCGCAAGAAAGTAGCAGCAATGTCCCTGAATCAACACAGGTTGTTGTAACTCATCTGACAAGTGTTGAACAACCACAGCCGCAACAACAACACCATGTGCAAGTACACGCCCAAGTACATGTGGAAGGAGAGGCAGCAAAAGGAGATGCGCAAGCAAAGGTGCATGGACGTTCACAAGTGCCCACAATAGTTGTTCCTCCCGAAGTAGGGGCACATTTGGAAATCGACAATGAAGCTGAGGCATCATTGGAAGCCACTCCTCCTGATGATCATTCATTGTCTTCCACATCCCTAGCAAGGAAAAGATCAAGGGGGGTGTCTACATCTTCTTCAAGCCCACCTCGTTCTGGTGCAAGTGATCTGTCTTGGGAACCACGACAACTGCGGTCTGACAGTGAGGCAGAGGCACACCATGATCTGCCACCGGTACCTAAGCGTAAAAGGAAGGTCGTCCAAAAACTCAAACCTATGGAGTGTGATGAGGCTCAACAAGAAGTGACAGATACTGCTGGTGATGAAGCCTCTCACGATGACGACGAGGCAGTCATCACAAAGGTCACTGCAGCCCCACCGGGCATGCAGCAAAGAGACATTTTGACCCTATCCCGAGAAGCTGCTGAGCGTGATGATGATGTCGGCGAGGAGGCAATGGAAATGGAATCATTAGATTTGGAGTTAAGTAGTACACCAAAACCTACCGCTTCCATATTTCTTCCTCGCAAGAAGGTACCCACCTCGTCCTCGACCTCAATTCGTGGTGGTGAAAGTGCAAAACGTACTGAAGTTCGGCAATCCACATCCTCCACTTCATCTGTCATTAGCAGCAGGACCACCACCACCAGTATCGCCGCCTCCTCCGGCCCCCGAAGACATTTCAAGTCTCCAGTTTGGGACTTCTTTAGTGTTTGCCCAAAAAAGGAAAACGTAGCCATTTGTAGCCTTTGTAAGCTTCGATATAGTCGTGGTAAGCTTGGTTCTAACTATGGTACCGGAGGCCAGAGAGGTCATCTTGAGAGAAGGCACCCTGTCGAATGGTTTCCGCACCTAGAGGCGGTCAAGAAAGCCGGAATTGCACGTAATGAAAACGTTGATTTGTCATCTGCTGATGACGAGGAGGTAGAAGAAGACGATTCAAACACTTCACTTACACCCAGTTCCCATGTCAGCAGCACACCCCATGGGAGCCACACTAAGAGTGTGGGAGAGAGTGAGACATCAATGCGGAAAAGTTCATCAGCGAGCGTAACTGGGTCGAAGAGATCATCATCATCCCGTAAATCATTGGTCCAGGGCAACATTAAAAAGATGTTGTTTACAGAAGCGCAATATGAACGCAACCACCCAATGACCCGTCTGTATAACACTAAGCTGGCTAAAATGCTAGCTCTGGACCTTCTCCCTTTTTCTTTTGTAGAAGGGGTTGGTTTTCTAGAATTAGTGACAGTGCTCTGCCCTAAATGGAAGGTTCCTAGCCGGTTCTATTTTGCCCGAGTTGCGGTTCCAGCACTACATGAAGATGTTCTGAAGGTGATTGGGGCAGCTTTGGAGAAGAGTGCTGTTCACACTATACATCTGACAACAGACATGTGGACCAGTGGCGCAGGCGCTGATTACATGTGCATCACTGCACACTGGGTCTCTTTTTCAGGGGCTAAAGCAAAGCTAAACTCAGGTGTTGACACTAACATTGTTTTTAAAGGTGCTCGGAAACATGCAACACTAGCCATGTTTGGTTTGGAGAAACGTCACACAGCAGAAAACATTTTGGATGTCTTTAACACAAAGGTCCTTAACTGTCTGTCCCCACTAAAACGCAAGGTTGGTTATGTTTCCACAGACAATGGCTCCAATATAGTTAAGGCCATGAGGGACGGTTACTATTTCAGAGTGCCGTGTTTGGCGCACTGTATAAACCTGGTTGTCCAAAAATTCTTGGGTAATAAACGCAGTGCAGCGTACAGTGTATTGGACAACTGCCGAAAAATTTGCAAGCATTTCAGGCATTCTTTTAAGGCCCGCAAGCAGCTGAGGAGCATGCTATATCAAAGTCAAATGCCAGTGAAAGCACTCATCCAGGAGGTGGTAACACGTTGGAACTCAACCTTCTACATGCTTGAGCGTCTGTATGAGCAGTATACGCAACTCGATCAATATTTCTTGAAAGAGGGTATAGAGGAGCTGAGGATGGGTGGGCCGCAATGGAACATAGTTGAAAGCCTAACACGCATGCTTCGTCCTTTTGAGGTCTTCACACGTGCAGTCAGCAAGGAGGACTCTAATTTGGGAAAAGCTATCCCATTGTTGTACATGCTGGAGGACCAACTGAAGGAGGTGTGTTCTGTGTTTCGAAAAGATGACAAAAAGAAAGACTCTTTGCTTCTGGCTGAGAAATTATTAGAGCTCCTACAAGGTGATGAACGTCTTCAAAAGATCCACTCAGAACAGCATTACATTTGTGCTACTATTCTGGATCCACGCTACAAAAAGGCGCTGGCAGGCAGAGCATTCTTTCCTTTTGCTGATGAAGATGTTACAAAGTACAAACGTTGGCTAGCCTTGTCAGCCAAGAAGTTTGAAACAGAACGGCTGGAAATTGAAGGAAATGGCAGTACATCAGCAGGCCATCCCCAGTCAAAACAATCCACTTCTGCACCTGTGGCTGTGGCACAAGTGACCTCTCAGCCGTTAAAGACACCGGCAACCGCATCATCTGCACGAAAGACAGCAGAAACATTGGAGGCTGAAGAGGATTGGCTAGCTCTGCGTGGGTTTGGTTCTCAAAAGGCCAGAGGCACAGCAAGAGCTACGCAAAGTGGAGGAACCTTGGAGGAGGACCTTGAGTCGATGGTGAAGGACTATCTGAATGACTCCACAGAGGTCTATGTTAATTCTGACCCATTGGCGTATTGGCATGGGAAAAAAGAATTGTGGCCACAGCTCACCAACCTGGCTTTAAACTACTTGTCTTGCCCACTCGCAAGTGTGTCTTCTGAACGGGTTTTCAGTGCGGCTGGTGGGATTGTAACTCCCAAACGGAGCCGCCTCTCGCCCAAAAATGTGGAGAGGTTAACAATGATCAAGATGAATCAGCACCTCATACCACCAGATATAAGAGTACGAGAGAGCGTGCCGGATGAAGAGGAGGTGGCCAGCACCATAGATGAGGGAATTTCTACTCTGTCAGGTGGCACTGACCTCACCCGGGCTGAATTCGCAGAGTATGATGACGAAGCCTTATTCTTATTCCTGGACCGTGATTCCGACTTCGAGCCCTGAAAATGAGACAACGAATCAATAACTTTCTTTTTCATCCTTATTCACTTTTATTCCTGTGTGTCTGTCTTTCTTTGTTGTGCACAGTTAATATAATTCAAACTTTAATCAGATAATCACAAAGACAAGCCCATCAGCAGAACTGTCTTCACTTGTTTGCTAATTTATTTGAAGGTGCCGCAGTCTGCATTCCTCAGGTTCACAAGTTCAGAAGAACATGCTCCTCTATCCTCCTCCTCCAGACTCCTATTTCCATCAAAGCAGAGGGCTGGTTTACGCCCAATGAAGAAAGACTCAGCACTTGTGGGGGTGTTGTTCTACCTCTTTGCAGGTGAGTTGACGGGTCTGGGGCCATTGCTGGGAAGCACTAAAAGTGGTTTGTGCCAAATCCGAGGCGGAATTTTTTTTGTGTTTTTGATGACTTGCTTGCCTTTGAGGTGCTCTTAGGGGGGGTTCCGTCTGTTTGTGGGTGAGTTTCATGGTCTGAGAGCATTGCTGGGACACTCTAATCTTGATTGCATTTGCTTTTCAGGAAATCCGTCGTGCCAACCCCGACTTATGGCCCAGCTACGCAGCGCGTTTGGACCGAAGGCCCAGAAATATTGCAAGTATGAGAGTTTGCTTTTGGCCTGTTTGGGGGTGTTATACTTCTTGGCGGGTGGGTTGCCGGGTCTTGGGGCATTCCTGGGAAGGTCTAATACCGGGTAGAAGTGGTTGGGACAAAATCCAGGCCGATTTTTTTTTGGGCTATTTCTGACATTTTGCTCTATGTAGCGTTTTCGGGGGCCTGTTTGGGGGGCTTCCTGGTGTTTGCGGGTGAGTTTCGTGGTCTGGGAGCACTGCTGGGACACTCTAATCTTGATTGCATTTGCTTTTCAGGAAATCCGTCGTGCCAACCCCGACTTATGGCCCAGCTACGCAGCGCGTTTGGACCGAAGGCCCAGAAATATTGCAAGTATGAGAGTTTGCTTTTGGCCTGTTTGGGGGTGTTATACTTCTTGGCGGGTGGGTTGCCGGGTCTTGGGGCATTCCTGGGAAGGTCTAATACCGGGTAGAAGTGGTTGGGACAAAATCCAGGCCGATTTTTTTTTGGGCTATTTCTGACATTTTGCTCTATGTAGCGTTTTCGGGGGCCTGTTTGGGGGGCTTCCTGGTGTTTGCGGGTGAGTTTCGTGGTCTGGGAGCACTGCTGGGACACTCTAATCTTGATTGCATTTGCTTTTCAGGAAATCCGTCGTGCCAACCCCGACTTATGGCCCAGCTACGCAGCGCGTTTGGACCGAAGGCCCAGAAATATTGCAAGTATGAGAGTTTGCTTTTGGCCTGTTTGGGGGTGTTATACTTCTTGGCGGGTGGGTTGCCGGGTCTTGGGGCATTCCTGGGAAGGTCTAATACCGGGTAGAAGTGGTTGGGACAAAATCCAGGCCGATTTTTTTTTGGGCTATTTCTGACATTTTGCTCTATGTAGCGTTTTCGGGGGCCTGTTTGGGGGGCTTCCTGGTGTTTCTGGGTGAGTTTCGTGGTCTGGGAGCACTGCTGGGACACTCTAATCTTGATTGCATTTGCTTTTCAGGAAATCCGTCGTGCCAACCCCGACTTATGGCCCAGCTACGCAGCGCGTTTGGACCGAAGGCCCAGAAATATTGCAAGTATGAGATTTTGCTTTTGGCCTGTTTGGGGGTGTTATACTTCTTGGCGGGTGGGTTGCCGGGTCTTGGGGCATTCCTGGGAAGGTCTAATACCGGGTAGAAGTGGTTGGGACAAAATCCAGGCCGATTTTTTTTTGGGCTATTTCTGACATTTTGCTCTATGTAGCGTTTTCGGGGGCCTGTTTGGGGGGCTTCCTGGTGTTTCTGGGTGAGTTTCGTTGTCTGGGAGCACTGCTGGGACACTCTAATCTTGATTGCATTTGCTTTTCAGGAAATCCGTCGTGCCAACCCCGACTTATGGCCTAGCTACGCAGCGCGTTTGGACCGAAGGCCCAGAAATATTGCAAGTATGAGATTTTGCTTTTGGCCTGTTTGGGGGTGTTATGCTTCTTGGCGGGTGGGTTGCCGGGTCTTGGGGCATTCCTGGGAAGGTCTAATACCGGGTAGAAGTGGTTGGGACAAAATCCAGGCCGATTTTTTTTTGGGCTATTTCTGACATTTTGCTCTATGTAGCGTTTTCGGGGGCCTGTTTGGGGGGCTTCCTGGTGTTTCTGGGTGAGTTTCGTGGTCTGGGAGCACTGCTGGGACACTCTAATCTTGATTGCATTTGCTTTTCAGGAAATCCGTCGTGCCAACCCCGACTTATGGCCTAGCTACGCAGCGCGTTTGGACCGAAGGCCCAGAAATATTGCAAGTATGAGATTTTGCTTTTGGCCTGTTTGGGGGTGTTATGCTTCTTGGCGGGTGGGTTGCCGGGTCTTGGGGCATTCCTGGGAAGGTCTAATACCGGGTAGAAGTGGTTGGGACAAAATCCAGGCCGATTTTTTTTTGGGCTATTTCTGACATTTTGCTCTATGTAGCGTTTTCGGGGGCCTGTTTGGGGGGCTTCCTGGTGTTTCTGGGTGAGTTTCGTGGTCTGGGAGCACTGCTGGGACACTCTAATCTTGATTGCATTTGCTTTTCAGGAAATCCGTCGTGCCAACCCCGACTTATGGCCTAGCTACGCAGCGCGTTTGGACCGAAGGCCCAGAAATATTGCAAGTATGAGATTTTGCTTTTGGCCTGTTTGGGGGTGTTATGCTTCTTGGCGGGTGGGTTGCCGGGTCTTGGGGCATTCCTGGGAAGGTCTAATACCGGGTAGAAGTGGTTGGGACAAAATCCAGGCCGATTTTTTTTGGGCTATTTCAAACATTTTGCTCTATGTAGCGTTTTCGGGGGCCTGTTTGGGGGGCTTCCTGGTGTTTGCGGGTGAGTTTCGTGGTGTGGGAGCACTGCTGGCTATATATACTTTACTTTGCAAGAGGTTTGAAGCAAATCCATGGTGGCTGAGGGGACTTAGGGCCTAGCTGCAGAGCGCGCGCGGAGTGATTTGGGAAATTTGTGAAAAAGTGACTAAGTCCCCATTTTTGTACTTTTGCTCTTTGGCTGTTTGGGGGTCTTCTACTCGTTTTCTCCTGGGTTGACGGCTCTGGGGCCATTGCTGGGAAGCTCTAATACCGGATAAAAGTGTTTTGGACCAAATCCCAGGCGGAATTTTTTTTGTGTTTTTGATGACTTGCTTGCCTTTGAGGTGCTCTTAGGGGGGGTTCCGTCTGTTTGCGGGTGAGTTTCGTGGTCTGGGAGCACTGCTGGGACACTCTAATCTTGATTGCATTTGCTTTTCAGGAAATCCGTCGTGCCAACCCCGACTTATGGCCGAGCTACGCAGCGCGTTTGGACCGAAGGCCCAGAAATATTGCAAGTATGAGATTTTGCTTTTGGCCTGTTTGGGGGTGTTACGCTTCTTGGCGGGTGGGTTGCCGGGTCTTGGGGCATTCCTGGGAAGGTCTAATACCGGGTAGAAGTGGTTGGGACAAAATCCAGGCCGATTTTTTTTGGGCTATTTCAAACATTTTGCTCTATGTAGCGTTTTCGGGGGCCTGTTTGGGGGGCTTCCTGGTGTTTGCGGGTGAGTTTCGTGGTGTGGGAGCACTGCTGGCTATATATACTTTACTTTGCAAGAGGTTTGAAGCAAATCCATGGTGGCTGAGGGGACTTAGGGCCTAGCTGCAGAGCGCGCGCGGAGTGATTTGGGAAATTTGTGAAAAAGTGACTAAGTCCCCATTTTTGTACTTTTGCTCTTTGGCTGTTTGGGGGTCTTCTACTCGTTTTCTCCTGGGTTGACGGCTCTGGGGCCATTGCTGGGAAGCTCTAATACCGGATAAAAGTGTTTTGGACCAAATCCCAGGCGGAATTTTTTTTGTGTTTTTGATGACTTGCTTGCCTTTGAGGTGCTCTTAGGGGGGGTTCCGTCTGTTTGCGGGTGAGTTTCGTGGTCTGGGAGCACTGCTGGGACACTCTAATCTTGATTGCATTTGCTTTTCAGGAAATCCGTCGTGCCAACCCCGACTTATGGCCGAGCTACGCAGCGCGTTTGGACCGAAGGCCCAGAAATATTGCAAGTATGAGATTTTGCTTTTGGCCTGTTTGGGGGTGTTACGCTTCTTGGCGGGTGGGTTGCCGGGTCTTGGGGCATTCCTGGGAAGGTCTAATACCGGGTAGAAGTGGTTGGGACAAAATCCGCGCGGAAAAGCCTTTAGTTTTGGCACTTTTTGTAACTTAGGGTTCGTTAGGGTTAGCCCTAGCAGCAGGATTGCATGTGTTTCGGGGTGTTCTAGATTTTTCAAACTGAGTTCTGGGGTCTTAGAGCACTCGTGAGAATGTGTAATTTTGGTTGCAAGTCATTTGAAGAAAATCCATGGTGGGAAAGGGGGGATTTGGCATAGTTAAAGAAAGCCTTTGCCACTATTCTTAACTTAGGGTTCGTTAGGGTTAGCAGTATTTCTATTGCATGTGTTTGAGTGGGGGGGATTTCGAGTCTTGGAGCGATGCTGGCTATGGCTACTTTTGCTTGGTTGCTTGCAAGTGGTTTGAATGCAATCCACGGTGGGTAATGGGTAATTAGGGTACTTCGGCCTACTTTTACTTTCAAAGTAAGTTTTGTCACCAGTTTTCTGCTAGGCCTCGTTTTTTGAGATTTGATTGGGGGTCTTCTACATTTTTGCGACTGGCTTTAGTAAGGGTCTGGGTGGGAGCACTGCTAGGAAGATCTAATTTTGTTCTAAAACACAGTTTACAGTACACCTAGCTTGAGGGGCAAGATCCGATACATTAATTTGCCCATACATCCTTCAAAAGGTGACTCAGAGTACGCACTTTCAAAAACATTGTACTGTCTACTAGGAAAAACAAATTGTGACTTTTTGCACTCCACAGCCTACATGCCTTATATTTATTTATCAGTGGTGTTGTAATATTATATCACTTCCTGTTTTTCGTTGAATAATTACAGGCCGGGTTTCAGTCTCTGCAATGGGGAAAAAAGGATGGAGTCAGGCTTCACAGTAGCGAGCCACAATTCAGCATCAGGCAGGCAGTGGACAGGGTGTCTTCTGGTGACCAACATCGATGGACGAAGCGTCGGCTGCAATGGAGGAGTGCCGCTAATAGGAGGATTTTTTTTCTGCGGGCAACTTACTTACCACTTCCAACAGGACCACTACAACCACATAGATACAGTATCCCTTGCCTTTTTCTCTGACTGTGACTGCATTTCTTGGCTCTCTCTCTGCTTCTACATTGATCCCTTAACACATCACTTAGTCCACTCCACTATCACATCTGCACCACACATAGTCATTTGTAAGTGCTCCTACGTAATTCGCAAGTCGCAGCACGCCCCAGGCCGTAGAGGACTGGGATGGCCCCAATGATGAAGCATGTCACCAAGGGGCAACCCTGGTGAGTGAGGGGACACCTAGAAAAAAAGCAATTTCTCCTTTTCTATCTACTATACCTTCTGTCAGGTTACGCAGCCCCTAAGCGCCTACCGTACTATGAAACTACATTTCCCATGAGTAGGCGGGAGACTTGCAGACTATTTAGTGAGACTATATGAGAGAGTACCCTTGTATGTTAGGACAGCACTTCACTGATGCCTGTCTTGTCTTCTGTTACAGGTATCCTTTCCCTGCTGACCCTACCTTTACCCATCCCACATTTTTTATTTTAGTTTGTTATTTTTCTCCCCCGCCTAATGCCTCGAACACCCTGTGTTTACACTTCTGGGTGTTGGTGACATTTGGAGGCGGAACCATATTTGCATCGACTGGATCACGGGGAGTAAACCTGACACCTTCCAGACCAACCCCATTGAGTGTTGTTGTGAATGGATTTATAGTGACCAGCAAGGCTCTCAGGTATCTGGCTACAGAGACCTTATGTTGAATATAGTTATCAATATTTCCACCCACGCCCTGTACTGTCGCATTCTTTCTTCCACAGTTGTCGAAAGTACTAATTACTTTTAACTGACATGCATGCAGTTACAGTAGTGTATGCACTTTCAAAGATTGAGGGATAGGTTTGTACCCAAAGATTTGTTTATGTTCACAATTGTTCGTCCATGCTGTGCTACTTTTTCTTGTCTCCCAAAACCTTTCCCAAAAACCCCCGTACCCATCCATTTTTCAAACCCTAACCCTCTTCCCCCGGGCTGTGTGGTTTTGATTGATGTGTGACTAAATTACAGCAATAAATCCACACACTTGCTGGGGAGGATAAGGTGATAGCAACAGGCTGGTGAAGAAATCCGAGGATATATTCTTACTCTGCTTGACAAAGACCCATGGCTAATGTCAAAGAACTTCAACCGAATTAGTTATACTTTAACATTTGTTAGGCTACAACGTGGCACTGTTCTAGTGTACTTCTGTCACCTGCTATATTCTGTATTGTACCTTTGTATTGCTCAGGAGGACAAACCAGATTTCATTTTCTTTTTTTCATAGGCAAGCAACTGCCACTGTGTCACACCAGTAGTACCACCGCTATGAGGAAATTTTATCCGCCCAGGATTGCCAACCTTATTTGCTGTTTCCCGTGGAGCCAGCCCTGGGCCTAGCCCTACTTGCAAACAGAAATTACAGGTAAGATAGGCGTTTGGTTGGAGGTAGTATAATGGAGTATTAGGAGAGACGAGAGATTTGATTGACGGTAGTACTACTAAAGTCCTAGGACTATTCAGGAAAACAAACTTACTGTTATGTTAAACCCCCACCCACCAGACTCAAAAGCAGTAAAAAACAGGTATGGTCAGATAAAGTTTCAAAAAGTATATTTTTATAGCCCTAACAAAAGAATCTCCCGCAAGACCCTCCCTAACCCCAACGATTGTCCTTCAAAAGTCCCCAAAAATCACAACTCCCAATTCCCACCCCCCAAAAGTCTCTAAAAAAGGGGCAAGGGACACTATGGCAGGGTGCTGTTGGAATTAGCAGCCAGGGCATCATGCTCCTTGCGGAGGGTGGCAAGTTCGAAGCGGAGGCCCTCCACCACGTTCTTATAATTATGGACCTCCTGCTCCAGGTAGGACAGTCTGAGGGATAAGCGGCGCCGGTGTGCCTTGCAAATCCTGTGAGGGGCAGCTGCTTTCTTTGCTGCTGGGCGGTGGCGTTTGGCTTTGGTAGCCCGGCTCCGTACCGCTGGAGCACTGCGCTGGCTGGCAGCCCGCACGGAGGAGGAGGCAGCTGTCCCAGTGGACGTTGTTGTTGTTCCAGACTGCGTCTCCTCCTCCTCCAGGGCCACCAGCCGCCGATATTCAGCCACAGTGGCATCCAGCCTCCGTTGCCGGGCCATTCGAGCCTGCTCCTTCCTCCTTGATGGTGTCTTGGATTTGGAAGGAGCAACTACATGAAAAAAGAAAGACATAGTCTGTAACCAATGCTCCTTAAGATTAACACAAAATGATTGAGCAGAAAGTTGTCACAGTACAAGTAGCAAATTGAAAGCACAGTGCATAACTATTGAGGACAGTATCTATGTAACCTCCGACTTCTTCATCCTTGCTCTAACATTAGTGGGAGTTTAAGGAACAAATTCTACGAGCACTATGGACTTCTATTACAGTCGACTATGACAGTACACCACTCTTATTCTTCTTCTTCTCTCTTGTTTAGGACAATTGGTACGTTATCTTATGCAAGCCGGCATAATGCCAGCGCAGTGAACTTGCACCCGAGAAAAACAGACGCACACCATGGTGAGTGAGACAGACTTGCGTTACTGTACCGGTCCAGTACATGCAGGTGGTGAAGCTCTTACTTTTCTATTACGGGTGGCACTGAGAATACTCTGTTAAAAGGGCTACTGCTTAATTAATTTAGCTTTCACCCTACAGTGCAAATGAGTATTAGAAAAGGAAAATGAAGAAGCTAAATTATCTGATTATCTATCACTTCACATGGGATGTATTTGATGACATATGGGATGACTTTAGGTGCTTTGCTTATTATTGAGTGAACAGTGATACCCCCACACATGAATGACGTACTACTACTAAACTAAAGTTATTAAGGGAGGTAGGGAGTGCCCATCGTAATAACTGGATATATGCTGTGCTTGCAGTTGCAATACAAACTACTGCTACTATTCATGGTAGTCTTTGGACAACGTTACAACTTCTTTTCCTTGCCTTTCCTACACTGGAACGGACGTGCGGGTGCGGTGTTACATGCTCTTCAAAGTAACACTTAGTTCATCCAGTGACCGTCTACTCTCTCTAGATTCACATATGCTATCTAAGAGTCAGATAGTACCATGAATGATCCAGGCATCCATCCATTCAAAGTATATTGCAGACATACAGTTTCTGTCTCACCCACCCAGGCTGTTCTCCTTCCACCCATCCTTGCTTCATCATTCACCCAGCCATGCACCATACCATTTTCTTACCTTCCCAGCCACCTCGGGGACCAAGCAAACACATATCATTCTTCTTTGCCAGTCATCATTACATTTCTCGTGCTTCCACACTTACTTACACCCTTCTTTCGCTTTTCGTTCATCCCATCCATCAAGTTCACCTCAGATCTGATTGGGATTCTTCTCGCCAAAAACTTCACAGCTAAGTCGAAGTACATTTAGAGGAGGCTACTACCTGCTTTTTTTATAATACACCCGTGCAGAAAGCACACTCTGCAGTCTTCAATCTCAATGACTAAGGAATGTATAGCTTACCTCTGCCCGCCACCACCGTGTGAACCCTCACAGGCATGTCCTTTTCCGGCACTTGCACCGCCTCCTCCCCAGAGTTGTCCTCCTCGTCCAATGCCACCACCTCCGCGCTGGCCCCGTCTCCAGATGTTCCACCTACAAAGTACATTTAATAATGTTAGAATACACCACTCACTACTATATAATATTTGGTCTAGGAGGAAGAAAGAAATGTGAAAAAAGTGTACAATTTAATAATTTTTGACTGTGTACTCTAGAGTAAAAATGTCCCTTTTTCCAGGGAAGGCTGTTGTCTTGCTGCACTTTTTGGCACAACTGATGAATGTTTGCTTTTTACTTTTTAACACGCACCACTTTTTCTCCTAACAGACAGAACCTTGACTTCTAAGAACACGAGCAGGATCAAGTTCAAACCAGGTGAGAGCTCGGCTCGACCACAAGAAATGTGTCCAATTAATCGTCAGCACTAAGCACTTTTCCATTTTCAGTTACACGTTCACTTTTATGACAAACTTGAATTTAATAAATGTGTTTACTTTTAATAAAGCTTTTAAACTTAAATAGACTCTGTGGTTTTTGGTCCTCCAGACTAGAGTGGATGAGCTAAAGGTTTTCGAATTTTTGCAAGCATGATTCCGTGCCTCTGCCATCGGTGACTTTGGGAGCGAAATGACTCTGCCACACTATCTAGTCAGTAAGGAGATTGGGGGTTCAACTACAAAGTCTGTTATCACTGAGGTATGTGGAAAGTCTAACAGTTACAGCACCTATTATAATTGATAAGCTAAGCGATGCATTATTTAGTGTCCATAGTTCTGTTTGTGCAGATTTGTCCCTGCAACAGTAGTAGAATGGATTGTCCTATCCAAACCAAAAGTAAAGTAGTATCTTATTATTTCTTGGTGGTGGTCATTCACCTTTTTATTGTTGGCAATGGTCAAAGCATAAACATTTAGAATACTTGAAAAGACATTATGGACAATCCCAGAGGACTACACTCAGTGCATAGAGCTATTGCTGACTAGAATGGGAGTCCAATGGAAATGCCAAATGTGCAATCTTAGTTAGCTACACAGACAGACTAATAAGAATAATCTAGTAATACCACACGGAGTCATAGGGATAAGAATTTAGATCCTGTCTACAAGAAGATCAAAGACGATTTAGAAAAAATCGAATGAGGAACGCTAGGAAAAAATAAGTACTCTATATTAAAATTAAAACTTACTGGGGCCAGCAAAGGAGCCCTCGACTGCCCGGTCCTGGCCTGCATCGACAACAGCACCCTCCTCCTCCTCCTCCTGTGTCCTCCTCTTGCCCCTGGGGGAAGCTGATGTACAACATGAAAGAAAGAAAAACAGAAAACATGGATCATATTTATTTCTCAACCAAATCAAACATTTAAAAAAGAACTAACAAAGTAACAAAATATTTTTGCGAAATAGCAAATAGGGAACGACTCCACGGGATATATTATTGACCAATCTCATGTGGTCGACTACGTCATTACTTTAGTATTGCTTGATTTGCGGACCGTCGAATTGGAAACTACCCTATGTAACTCACTAAACAAAGTACTAAAAAGGTTTGCCTAGGATTGGCAGGCAGCAGTCCGCAGCACGCAAAGTGACAGCCAAAGTCCATCGTGATTGAAGATCAGCGACAACACTAAAGTTTCCTACTACATTCACCAGTCATTAAAATACTCAAACTATTAATCCACCACCACTATTTCTTCTTATCGCCATGTGTACAAAGGAAGGACTGGACTTGAGTCTGTAGGGGCTGATTTATAAGGCCCTTGCGGCTCTTTTGCTCCATTGTTGCGTGACTTTTGTGACGCAGCGACAGCACAAAAGAGGCGCAATGGTGCGGCGTATATTAACAACGTGACGCATCTGGGAGATGCATCACGTTGTAAAGCCCTGCGCCAATAGGGGTGTTCCGGCGCAAGGGAGGGCGTTCCTGCGCAGGAACGCATCCTAAAAGTGGCTGAGGGAAATCTACAAGATTTCAATCAGTCACTTTGAGGACAATGATGCGTGACTCAAACCCTGCGCCTGCTTGAAGCAGACGTACGGCTTGACGCAGCATTGGGGAGATAGGGCACCCCAGAGAATTGATGGAGCTGCACCATCGTTGCGACGCAACTCCAGCAATGCGCCACCTTTACGGCACAGATGCGTAACGCTTTGGTGACGTTTTGGGCCCATGGCGCGCCGCATTGTAATACGGCGCACCATGGGTGATGGTGGCGTGACGCACAATTACTGGCGCATCCCTGCAACTTTGCAGGGATGCGCCGGTAATTAAAAATCTGAACCTTAGTGTGTAGCATTGCGCAGTTCTTTCAACTACACTCATACATAATTTCACAGGCCAATGAAATGAACACAAAATCTAAAACAAATAAGCATAGTAGCAACACTACTGAGAAGGAGAGCAGTGTACCTGAAATGCACAGAAGATTTTGAAATAAAATGTACCTACAATGTAATGAGCAGCATTATTGCTCTTGGTAAAAAACAAAAATTTGCAATATAATAACACAGCAGGAGAAAACATAGTAGTAAAGACATAGCTACTACTACTCACCAAGCCCGGGGATCTCAAGGCCAAGGAGGTCGAGCAGATCTCGCTCACGGGTCAGGACATCCGTCCAGCGGTGGGTGGCCTGGTTGTAGGTGCGCCAGACCCGAGAGTGGTGGTAAATGGCCTGGCACACCTTCTCCCACCGCTTCCGGCGCTCCCGGGCCCCGTACCCGGCACTGATCTTGCCGCCTCCCATGATGGTCCTGGGGAGGCGGCGCTGAACATAAAAAATGAGTTGGGCCACCTCCTCCGGGGTAAAGATCTCCCGTGGCATCACTAGCTCCCCCCTCAAACGCCCGCACGGGAGCCGGACACGGGGTGCGGGACCCTTCCCCTTCTCGGGATGCTTCCCGGCTCCCTTCACCATGGTCTGGGCGGAAAGGAATAAAGAAAATAGAATAGGGAAGAGAAGAAAAGAAAAGAGTTTACAAAAGTAGTTTAAAATTAACCAAAAGTAGCAGTAAACACAAAAATATAGGGCTAGAAAAATAGAGGGATAGATAATAAGTAAAATAGATAAAAAAAAACTTCAAACAAGCAAAGGATGGCAGAGATTGACAGAGGATACAAAGACCATGCCCAGAACCATAGCAATGAATGAGAAACAAGATGGCCGCGCCCGTTCACGACCGCGCGGGTAAGTTCGCGCGAGATTTTCCTTGCGAACACGCGCGAGACTGTACTGGCAAACCGCGGACTTTGCGAGATTACACTTCGCGCCCGGAAACGGAAATACGTCAGGCAAACAAGATGGCTGCGCCCTTGAACGACCGCGAGGGTAACTTCGCGTCTTGCGCTACGAGCGGCTCGCAAAAACGCACAAAACCTTGCCAACTAACACGCCGCAAAAAAAACAAATTGCATATTCGCACGAATTTGCGGCTTCCGAATCCAATCTTGCGCGTGTTCGCACCCCGCGAACCCCGCGAAATTGCAGAAAAACGAGTTTTTCAAAAGTGAAAGCACTCGGCAGGGGCAAGAGTTCAAACTCATCATTAGTAGCAATTCCCGGTAGTGCTTCCTGACTGGGGCCCCTCCAGAATTCAGTTGCTAGTTGCAACAATTGTATGACCCTGCTCTGACCCTCACAGCAGGCTCATACAATAGCTACAAGTAGGCCACAAAGAAGGTCCTGGGGAAAAAAAATGCACTGCAACAGAAAGCAAAATTACAGATAAGGAAGCAGGTGCCAGACTGGAATTTTAAAACAGTGACACATTAATAAACTAACCCCAAATTAATTAATCTGAGTTGAAGCAGGGATGGTGTGCTTGCTTTTCCCCCCCATAATCTACAGTAATGATGAACCAGAGGGTGGCATTGATGTAACAGAGGGTTGCAGTGGTGAAACAGAGGGTGCTGGGAACCTGTGATGATGAACCAGACGTAGAAACAACATAATTCGCGACCGTTGCGCGACGAAATGTAAGTTCGCAATTGCGAACTGGTACGAAACCCTCGCGAACTGGCAGAAATCCTTGCGAACACAAAAAAAAAAAAAAATCCGCAAATTCGCAAGAATTCGCGGATTTTGCGGATTGCGAGTTCAAAAATCCGCAAATTCGCGAACGCGAGATCCGCAAAATTCGCTCATGCCTAGCCATTGCACAGTAAACACACTCAAAAATCTATCTTACAACAACGCAGTTCCAAAGGTACCTAAAAACCCAGGCATTCAGTCCTAAACACGTCTCAGAAAGTACAGAGCTTGTCCTGTCCTCAATATAAACACTTGCCACCTTCCTTTAGAAAAAGACATGGGCAAATAAAAAAAAATGTATTGGAATTCAGTCACATACCTTTCTTTTAACTTTTTTCTTATTTCTTTAGACATAAATCAAACCATGAATTTTAAGACAAGGCAATGAGGCAGCCTAGTATCCAGATACTGGTCCATTCCACAATAATGGTGAACATGACAGAAGCATTGTGACACCAGCTGCAGTTCATAAAAGTCCTAATAATAACTCAATTATAAATACAAAATTATTAAGAAAGCTGTCCATAAAACTATCACACAATTCAATAAAACGTTATCCAATTTTCATCATGGTGACAAAATTAAAATTCAAACAATATCAAGAGCTCTAATTTCTTCTCTTATATTTGAAAGCTCTTACAGAACAAGTTACAGTAACTGTTAAATCAAAAAATCATATACTAATTAAAAGATCTAAAGTTTCAATTCTAGAGCGAATGGCATATTTTATAAAAACCCGTTTTAATGTTTTTTTCCATTCCATATTAAAATACAAGCAATTCACTAACACATGAACAATGCAATATTTGCATTACAAAGGTATGGAACAGGGAAAACATCCTGCTGTTTTCCTAAATGTTCAGGTGTAAATCAGGATGATTACAGATACACTGGAAAATATCGGAATTCCTTAAAGACTGTATAGTTGATTCTGCAGATTTCTTATTTGACAGGTATCCCATATCTTGAGTGATAGACAGCTGGGAGAGCTCAATTGGTATTCACAGAATACCAATTGAGTTAGCTTACTATTGAGGAATTTTAACAGCAGAGATCACGAAAGTTCTCCATATATATATTACATCTAAGGAGCGGCTGTATCATAATAAGTCACAGATGTGACACAGAGGATGTGGCCTTACGGCCAGAGCGGTCGACCTCAAAGCTGGGGAACCGGGTTCGAGTATCGGCAGGGTCGCTCAACATCCTGTAATTCTAGGCAAATCACTTAGGGCCATATGTATGAAGCCAAAAATGAGTCGCAAATGCTGCGAATCGGTAAAAAGCAGCGTTTGCGACTCAATAATCGCTAATCGCAATGTATGAAGCCAAAAATGCACGCAAAGTAAGGAATCGCAAATTAGCGATTCCCAATCGTAGCGAAAATGCTAAATAGCGATTACAATAGCGATTTCCAAATTAGCGATGAAACCTGTTAGCAAAAATCGCTAAAGTGGAAATCGCAATTTAGAAATCGCAATGGAATGTATCAAAGAATCGCAAATAGCGAAATACTCAAAATCGCAAAATAAGGAATTGCAGTTACCATCAAGTGGGAGCAGGTGGTAACCAGGTGCAAACTATAAATTGAAGCCCAGAATGCAACACTCTCCCTACCACAATGTCCGGCCTGTACATGATAGTGAGGAGGCGAAGAGTGAGAGCTCTGGCGCAGAGGAGGAGACGGCAGGAGCGGATATTCCGGTTGCGCACCACCATCTTTCAACGCACTGAGGAGGACATCTACACTCATTACAGACTGGAGGAAGACAGCATACTTGATTTGATAGAGGAACTCAGGCCCCACCTAGAACACCCCACCCGCAGGACACAAGCCATACCCACTCACATCCAGGACCTCTGTTCACTACACCTGCTGGCCTCAGGTAGTTTCCAGGGGGTCATAGCCTCTGCAGGAGGGGTGTCCCAAAGTGCCCTGTCGCGCTTTTTCCATGCGTTCCTCAACGCCATGACACATAGGATGCAACATCACATACACTTCCCCAGCACCCCACAGGAACTAGCACAGACCAAGCAGGAATTTTACAACATAGCCCAATTTCCCCACGTCATAGGATGTATAGATGGAACACATGTTGCCATTTCACCCCCCTCAAACATAGAGTATGTATTTCGGAACAGGAAATGCTACCACTCACTGAACATACAGATGGTGTGTGATGCCAAGAACATTATCACCGATATTGTGGCAAAGTACCCTGGAAGCACACATGACGCCTTCATATTCCGACACAGTGGGCTATATCGTAGACTCTCAAGAGGGGAATTTGGAGAGGGATACCTACTAGGTAACAGCACACACTGTCAGCCCACATTTGACATGGCCAGCATGTGCATCACAGTGACTGACCTTTACACATTTCCATCCACAGGGGACAGTGCCTATGCAGTCCGGGATTTCATCCTGACACCCTACCTGAATCGTGCCACTGCTGGGCAGCGGCGCTACAACCAGGCACACATTTCCACAAGAGGCACCATCGAGAGAACATTTGGGATTTTGAAGAGCAGATTCAGATGCATACACAAGAGTGGAGGAGCCCTCCAATACAGCCCTGAGACGTGCTGCAAAATTGTTGTAGATTGTGCCATGCTCCACAACATTGCAACCAGGAAAGGGACACCTATGGAGTTGAGTGACTCCGAATCCTCTGACGTGGAGGGACCTGGACCCATACACATGGAAGCTGGCGTAGCTGCTGCTGCCCGACAGAGGCGTGATGAGATCATGCGAAACTACTTCTAGGTGAGTGAAAATGATACACTGACAACTTCTTGCTTTGTAAACGTGTTTACTACCTAATTGCAACAATGTAACACATCCAAAACAAACATGGATGAAGTCTCCAAAACAAAAGCACATGTTTCCATCACAGTGCTACTCAATCAGTCATAAGTGCAGCAAGTGCTACACTGTTGCTGGCACCATAACTCCCCTGTGTGATTTTTGCTTTTCAAAACAGTCCCTATTGTAGTGTGGCAGGCCTGGTGCTCCGGCCACTACGGCGCCTCTCAACAGTGGGTGGTGGTGTGTTTGAGCTCCGCACCGACTGTGAGTCCTCCTCACTGGGGGTAAGCACCCCGGGTCCAGCAGTGCGCAGCGCACGCAGCTCGTCAAGGGTGGCAGTTGACTGCACCACTACAGTGGCTATGTCCTGGATACCATGGGAGAATTCATGCTGTGTCTCTATGGCATGCCTTGCCAGCATATTGGAGGAGGAGGCAAGGCGATTAATAGCACGCGTGTAGTGGTCCATGCGGGCCATTTCTTTGCGCCTGGCTGCGCGTTCCGCTCTGAACTCTGCAGTCAGCTCCTGCACAGCCCCCCTGATTTCCTCCCGTATTCCTCTGTTCCCTGCCCTGATCTCCCTCTGAATGGCCTTCATGTGCTTTGCTTGCAGCCGGTGAACCTGCAGTATGTGCATCTCCAGGCCTGCGAACACAGATTCCTCTTGTTAGACATTGGAGCTGATGGCCGTGCGGGGTCTACGCCTGCCTCTGGACATTGGTCTGGACTCCTGCTGCTGGGGTACTGGTGCATCAGACTGCACATTATCATTTTCATCCTAATCGTCATCCATAATCCTGAATGGCCTGACGTTCCTCCTACTTTTTCCCTGTGGCCGGATGAAAGGACTGTCCTCCCCATCTGAATCATGGCCATGGCTGCCTTCTCCAGAGGCTTGGGGTCCTGTCTCAGGTGCAGTGGCTGTAGCCTTCCCACTTGCAGGTGCTGTGGATAGAACAGCACACGTTAATTTTTTTTCATTATATGTGATGTTCAAATACATTTTTCACAGTCTTCCCTGACTTTACTTGTGTCATTCACCTATCCTGAACCGAACATTTGTACTAAGTTAAAAACTGTAGCTACTTTCTACATTACAGTCTATGGTGACTACAACTCCCATAATGCATTGCTGTGTCTGCCTGTGTAATTGCTCTAGCCTGCCACGTGGTTCCCCTAATCCCTAGGTTGCTGCAGGGGGTTGCTGGGGGTGGTTTAGGGTGGGGAGGCATGCTTCTTACCTGGTCTTGCAGCAGGTTGTGCTGAGCTGTCGAGCACTGACACGCCCGCAACAGTCTGTGGAGGCAGTGTGGCCTCTACCAGCTCCTCCAGTGGTGTAGAGTCAGGGATGTCGGAGGTTCCCCCACCGGTGACCTGGGACTGCTCCAGTCTGGCAGCCAACTTCTCCTTGGAGCGCTGTCTCAGGTCATACCAGCGCTTCCTCAATACTTCCACTGTCCTGTGGGTGACTCCTAGGGCATTCACTTTCGCTTGGATGCCCTCCCAAATCCTCCTTTTGCTGGCTTCTGGCACATTGTGGGAACTCCTCCCAAATAATGCCTCATGGTGTGGCACCATTTCGGTGATGAGGGACTCCAGTTCAGCCTCTGAAAACTTTAGTTTCCTCTTCCTGCCTGCTTCCCCTTCTTGCTGGTCCTGCTGGCTTGCTGGGACATCCTGGTTTCCACCTTCTGCCATAGCTCCTGGCTTCCAAACAACACTCTCACACTCTCTGTCTCTGTCCTGAAGCACCTTGGGTAATCCCTCACTTCCTGGATGGTGATGTCATCATTATGCATCAGGATTGCGATTGGATGTTTCAAGAAAATCGCTAAATTGCGATTTTTCGCGTGGGAACATCGTAATTTAGCGATTTTTGGGCTGCAATCGCGCAATTTTGCGAAATACTGGTAGCGACCTCGCTAAATTGCAATTTTTTCCGTTTAAGGAATCGCTGTTTTGCATCGCGCACATTTTTTGCGATTTTCTCCGAATCGCTAAAAATTTGCGATTGCGTTGTTACATCCCGATTTGCGATTCTGAATTAGCGATTCGGTAATAATCGCTAATTCAGAATCGCAAATCGTTTTCTTGATACATATGGCCCTTA